>NC_090647.1:565113201-565115701 GCF_040937935.1 Hyperolius riggenbachi
TAACGCCTGGTCACATGTAGCGCTGGCAGAGAGAGAGAGTGTGTGTGTGTGTGTAACGCCTGGTCACATGTAGCGCTGACAGAGAGAGTGTGTGTGTAACGCCTGGTCACATGTAGCGCTGGCAGAGAGAGAGTGTGTGTGTAACGCCTGGTCACATGTAGCGCTGACAGAGAGAGAGTGTGTGTGTAACGCCTGGTCACATGTAACGCTGGCAGAGAGAGAGTGTGTGTGTAATGCCTGGTCACATGTAGCGCTGGCAGAGAGAGAGAGAGAGAGTGTGTGTGTGTAACGCCTGGTCATATGTAGCGCTGGCAGAGAGAGAGTGTGTGTTGTAACGCCTGGTCACATGTAGCGCTGGCAGAGAGAGAGTGTGTGTGTAATGCCTGGTCACATGTAGCGCTGACAGAGAGAGAGTGTGTGTGTGTAACGCCTGGTCACATGTAGCGCTGGCAGAGAGAGAGTGTGTGTGTAATGCCTGGTCACATGTAACGCTGGCAGAGAGAGAGTGTGTGTGTAACGCCTGGTCACATGTAACGCTGGCAGAGAGAGAGTGTGTGTGTAATGCCTGGTCACATGTAGCGCTGGCAGAGAGAGAGAGAGAGAGTGTGTGTGTGTGTAACGCCTGGTCACATGTAGCGCTGACAGAGAGAGAGTGTGTGTGTAACGTCTGGTCACATGTAGCGCTGGCAGAGAGAGAGTGTGTGTAACGCCTGGTCACATGTAGCGCTGGCAGAGAGAGAGAGTGTGTGTGTGTGTAACGCCTGGTCACATGTAGCGCTGGCAGAGAGAGAGAGTGTGTGTAACGCCTGGTCACATGTAGCGCTGGCAGAGAGAGAGTGTGTGTGTAACGCCTGGTCACATGTAGCGCTGGCAGAGAGAGAGTGTGTGTGTGTAACGCCTGGTCACATGTAGCGCTGGCAGAGAGAGTGTGTGTGTGTGTAACGCCTGGTCACATGTAACGCTGGCAGAGAGAGAGTGTGTGTGTGTGTGTGTGTAACGCCTGGTCACATGTAGCGCTGGCAGAGAGAGAGTGTGTGTGTAACGCCTGGTCACATGTAACGCTGGCAGAGAGAGAGTGTGTGTGTAACGCCTGGTCACATGCAGTGCTGGCAGTAAGAGAGAGAGAGAGTGTGTGTGTAACGCCTGGTCACATGTAGCGCTGGCAGAGAGTGTGTGTGTGTGTAACGCCTGGTCACATGTAGCGCTGGCAGAGAGAGAGTGTGTGTGTGTAACGCCTGGTCACATGTAGCGCTGACAGAGAGAGAGTGTGTGTGTAACGCCTGGTCACATGTAGCGCTGGCAGAGAGAGAGTGTGTGTGTAATGCCTGGTCACATGTAGCGCTGACAGAGAGAGAGTGTGTGTGTAACGCCTGGTCACATGTAGCGCTGGCAGAGAGAGAGTGTGTGTGTAACGCCTGGTCACATGTAGCGCTGACAGAGAGAGAGTGTGTGTGTAACGCCTGGTCACATGTAGCGCTGGCAGAGAGAGAGAGTGTGTGTAACGCCTGGTCACATGTAGCGCTGACAGAGAGAGAGTGTGTGTGTAATGCCTGGTCACATGTAGCGCTGGCAGAGAGAGAGTGTGTGTGTAACGTCTGGTCACATGTAGTGCTGACAGAGAGAGAGTGTGTGTGTAACGCCTGGTCATATGTAGCGCTGGCAGAGAGAGAGTGTGTGTGTAACGTCTGGTCACATGTAGCGCTGGCAGAGAGAGAGTGTGTGTGTAACGCCTGGTCACATGTAGCGCTGGCAGAGAGAGAGTGTGTGTGTGTGTGTAACGCCTGGTCACATGTAGCGCTGGCAGAGAGAGAGTGTGTGTGTGTAACGCCTGGTCACATGTAGCGCTGGGAGAGAGAGTGTGTGTGTGTAACGCCTGGTCACATGTAACGCTGGCAGAGAGAGAGTGTGTGTGTAATGCCTGGTCACATGTAGCGCTGGCAGAGAGAGAGAGTGTGTGTGTAACGCCTGGTCACATGTAGCGCTGGCAGAGAGAGAGAGAGTGAGTGTGTGTGTAACGCCTGGTCATATGTAGCGCTGGCAGAGAGAGTGTGTGTGTAACGCCTGGTCACATGTAGCGCTGGCAGAGAGTGTGTGTGTGTGTAACGCCTGGTCACATGTAGCGCTGGCAGAGAGAGAGAGAGTGTGTGTGTGTGTGTGTGTAACGCCTGGTCACATGTAGCGCTGGCAGAGAGAGAGTGTGTGTGTAACGCCTGGTCACATGTAACGCTGGCAGAGAGAGAGTGTGTGTGTAATGCCTGGTCACATGCAGTGCTGGCAGAGAGAGAGAGAGAGAGAGAGTGTGTGTGTGTAACGCCTGGTCATATGTAGCGCTGGCAGAGAGAGTGTGTGTGTAACGCCTGGTCACATGTAGCGCTGGCAGAGAGTGTGTGTGTGTGTAACGCCTGGTCACATGTAGCGCTGGCAGAGAGAGAGTGTGTGTGTGTAACGCCTGGTCACATGCAGTGCTGGCAGAGAGAGAGTGTGTGTGTGTAACGCCTGG
>NC_090647.1:565120701-565345701 GCF_040937935.1 Hyperolius riggenbachi
TAAATAGTGGGCGAAAATTGCAACATGCACAAAAACGCTCACTGACCGTGCAAAACACGCACGATGCAAACGCAGCCTGGAAGTGTGGAGAGCCCTGAGCGAAACGCGACAATCGCTTATCCATCAACCTCGCTACATTCTGATATGACCCGGGAGAGGCTTGGAAAGGTTTGTCACAGAAAAGCAGATAATGTTTAGTCAATCGGTCCGGTGTGCCGGTGCAGGTTGTGATATATAACCAGCGAATGGTCTGAAGGAAACAAAAAAGACATTTATATCAATCTACACTTTATAGGTCCAGTGACATGTGACGGATGCTGGAGAATGCAGCGAGCATAATCGCCCGATCTATATACACAGATCTCAGAGATGGATATAATGGGGCCCTGGGCAAGGTAGTAGATGTGGGGCGCCCTTTTGGTAAACTGAAGTGGAGAGAGGTCAGAGAAGGTGGGCCCTTTGACACCCACTAGGCCCCAGGCACCTGCTTAGGTTGCCTGGTGAATGATCCTGCTCTGACAGATCTCGTGGCTCTGGATCAGGTGTCACAGTAAATAAACATGTTTAGTTCTAGAAGTGAGACCGCCTCTCTGGTGTGTGTGGGCGGTGGTAGCTCCGCCTCTGCAGGGCGGGCCAGACATGGAAAACATGGACGACAGGCAGAGATTAGTATTCGAGGAGCTGTTACTGTGGCTCCTCCCCTCCAGGCCTGGCCTCTGATTGGTCGGCAGCTGAGCTCAGTAAAGTCTCTGTATCGCCATGGATGACGCGGTGGGCGGCTTCTAGGTGACGCCGCTGAGAGTTCCGCACTGCAACACAAAGGGGGAGATTTATAAAACATGAGAATACTATTACAGGGTATCCACCTGACAATATATCAGTCCCAGTTACTATAATAAACTATAATCTACGTATAAAGATATAGGGAGCCCTGGAACTAGAATTCATACAAATGTATTAGGCACATGTCCATGCCAATTAAATGCAAGCTCCAAATATGTATTCCCACCACTTAAAGAAGATCTCCAGCCCGCAAGTTCCAATCCGGCTGCCTTCCTGTTAAAGAAAGTTATACTTACCAGCACTGCCTCGTCCCTCAAAGCCCCTGCATCACCTGACTTCCTGCGTGTGGCCCCGCCTCCCCTCCCTACTGGGAGAAAAGCGACAGTAAACATCTTGCAGATTTTCTTCAGGGAGGCGGAGTCACAAGTCAAAAGTCAGCAATAGCTGGCATTCAAATTTAGTCTTTCCCCCTAAGTCCACAACGGCCTGGAGGGGGTATAGTAATTAACCCCAACGGGCCTTTTGCAGGAGCAAGGTGAGACGTATTTCGGCTTTGCCCTGCGCCCAAATCTGGTGCTGTTTTTTCATGTATGCCCCTTTGGACCCCTTGAAACAGGAAGCTAATAGCTAGAATGGTGGCTAAACCTCACCGCGGCACGTTCATTATGTGCACCACACCTGCAGGGGGCGCTCTCACCTCTCTCCCGCACACTCTTCTTCTGGATCTCCGGGATGAGGAAGCGGTACACCAGCTCTGCCACAATCTCCTCTGACTGCGTGCGGGTGCGGCTGTGGGCGGGAAGAGAGAAAAACGTTACTGGATTGTACAATCTGACCCACTCCACGTGTGTGTGTGTGTGTGTGTGTGTGTGTGTGTGTGTGTGTGTGTGTGTGTGTGTGTGTGTGTGTGTGTGTGTGTGTGTGTGTGTGTGTGTGTGTGTGTGTGTGTGTGTGTGTGTGTGTGTGTGTGTGTGTGTGTGTGTGTGTGTGTGTGTGTGTGTGTGTCAGGATCTCACCTGCAATCTGTAGCGTATAGATAAATGATCTCTGCCAATGTCATTATTTCCAGGAATATGTAGATACATTGGGGTGCTTAGTAATGATATACAATTACCATATAACATATTCAGAACTAGCGATTGTCAATAGGATGCTAAGAATTGAGGCGTGCATGAAAACTTCACGCAAACTGTATACTATTTGGAATCTGACCATTGACAATTGATAGGAAGTTAAACTGACTGGCCCACTTTGTGTACAGCGACCCCCAACTCACATTCTACTTTCCCAGTGAGGCACAGAGCACACCGAGCGGTTTTAGCAGCGATCCGCCAACCGCTTCCGCCTGTGAAAACGCTTGGCTAATGTATTTCAATGGGATGGTGCACACCGGTGGTTTGAGGTTTTTAGCAAACCGCAAACGTGCGTCCTGAGTCCTGCTGCATGTTTGTGGTTTGCAGAAGTGTTTCTGCCCCAATGTAAAGTTTGGGAAAAGCTCAAATCGCTCTGGAAAACGCTAGATCCGATCGGTTTTCCAGGCGTTTTTGTTAAAGAAGCTGTTCAGTAGCCGCTTTACTGTAACAATATTAGTAATCTGCTACACAAAAACGCTACAAAAAAACACTAGGCATGTGTAGAAAACCTCTCTAAACATGCCTAGAATCACTCTGAAATCTGCTCCACAAACCGCTAGCGTTTTGAGGATCTGCTAGCGGTTTTGGTATGCACTGGGCCTGACTAAAGGAATCAGCGGAGGGAGGAGGAGAACCCCTGGAAATGGGTGTGGCCCAGAAGGCCTGCTGCTGATGTTCAACGAGCTGAAACAAGATTATAGTCTGACGAATCGCAGTTCTTCCATTTCTCTGACGCACAATCAGCACAAGAGCGGCTGGCTATAGAGTCAGACCCACTGGCAGCACTTCTGCTGATTGTAGACTGAGAAGCCCTCATCTTTTATGCAGAGCTGCTGCCACATTCTGGTAGCGACACAACAAAGATTAAAGTGTAACTGTCGGGCATAAAATCAAAAATCGATTCTTTATTTTTATCTGGTAAACAAGTAATAAGGATGCTAACCAGGCAATCCAAAAGTTAAAAATCACTATTACTTTTCTTCTACATAAAACGTCATTCCCCTGGTTTCCTGGGTCTTGTTTGGTACATCTGCCGCACAAAGGAAGTTGCAGGGCATGCTGGGTTGTCTTTTTTTTTTCCCTTACTTTCCCCTCAGACATAACTAATGCAGCCTGATTGGCTGAAGCCTCTTTCCCTCCTGTTTTCCCCTCCCACACCTCTGTTCCTCTCTGATTGGCCAAAATTTCTCAGGCTGACACAATGCACTTTCTATTGCAGAGCTGGGTGGGAGTGTCTGAAGACTGGGAAGGGGGCGGGCAATGCATACACAGACAGAGTAAGAGAGGAAATTATGTCAGGATTGGCTTCAAGATAGACACAGTCAAAATGAAATATCCTAAGAAGAATTTTCTCTTTTTTATTATAGAAAACTTACTAAAAACAAAATGTGGACAGTGCAATACATATGTTATGTAAGTAGTGCTAGACCTGGGGAAATAGATGATAAAGAATGGAATGGTTCCTGATATTGGCAAGTCTCTCCATAGGGTAACGTTACACCCCACCAACTCATCAGAATTAATGATACACACTCAGACTTATGCACCATGGAAGCAGGCGTGTACCCGCACATGATATAGGCACGCCCGGCCCTGGCAGGCTATCGAGCCCAGATAGAGAGGATGATATCCCGGCTGCTGGATTGTCGGTTTATCCTTGAAGATAGATTAGTATTGCCAAGAAGAGACCTTTACTGGGTATAAGAAAACCCTCCTCTTTACATTATGCCCCTTAGCCAAAAGGTGATCTTACAGCTCTTTAACCAGCCAGAGATCCATACTAAACAACAATGGACTAACCACTTCCCTCACCTTCCTCACCTTCTGAACCACAGCAATTTTCACCTGTCAGTGCTCCTCCCATTCATTCACCAATAACATTATCACTACTTATCACAATGTAATGATCTATAGCTTGTTTTCTTCGCCACCAATTAGGCTTTCTTTGGGTGGTACATTTTGCAAATAATTGTTTTATTCCAAAAGCATTTTAACAGGAATAATAAGAAAAAAATAAATAAAAACTCATCTATTTGCCCATTTGTCCTGTTTATTACAATGTTAAACATATTTCCCTAGTATAATGTATGGCGACAATATTTTATTTGGAAATAAAGGTGTATTTTTTCTGTTTTGAGTCCATCACGAATTACAAGCCCATAATTGCAAAAATAACAGCAATATGCTCTCACAACAAAAACATAAAAAAAAAAAAATCAGTCCCTAAGGTAACTATTTATGTATTTTTTTTAATGGCTATTTTTTGTATATGCAAATGTTTTATTTGGTTAACTATGGGGAAGTGAGGGAGAAACGGGGTTAATTTTAATGGTATATGTGTTATTTTTAGAACATCACAGTACCAACTCCCTCCCGTCTGGCGTCCACAAACTATGGCGGCCAGTCGGGAGAGAAATGGGCACACTCCACCACAAAACAAAAATATAAAAAGGCCCGCCAGGACTGGAGGCCGCATATTAGCGGCGGCCAATCCAGGATGGCCCTCAAAACGATAAAAAAATCAAAAACGCATAAATCAAAAAAAGATCAGAACCAACCCAAATGAAGACTCCAGGCGTCCAGACCAAATAATATCAGCAAGACATCCACACATGGACCCAACTCGCACTCCCGGTTAAGACCACCAGGACCAAGGGCATCCAGCCTCCTGATCCAAAATAGCTCCCTTCTCAATAGATGTTTGTCTCTGTCACCCCCCCTCCGCAGCGGTGGGACAGAGTCAATCACTTGGACCCTCAATTGGCTGACATTGTGGCAAAAGGCAGAGAAATGGCTAGCGACTGCTTGTTCTGATGTGCCGGAGTGGATAGCTGATTTATGTGCTGGGATGCGCATTTTAAGCATCTGTTTGGTCACTCCCACATAGAGTCTGCAAGGGCAGCGAAGAAGATACACAACACACGTAGAGTCACAGGTGTAATAACCATTGATGGAAAGAAGTTTCCCTGTTGTGGGGTGTGCAAAAGTATCCCCCTTCACAATGGAATTACACATGTGACAAGATAAACAGGGAAAGGTCCCTTTTCTTAAAATGGATAAATTAGCAGTGCAAGAGCCAACGTCCGCCCTCACCAAACTGTCACCAATTGTGGGAGCCCGTCTGTACGACATAAGTGGATATTCCTGAAAATTCTCTAACCTGAGGAAAGCCTTGTTTTAAAGAGGAGCTGTTAGGTAAAGGGTCTCAGAGAAAAAAAACACATATATCAGTAGCTAAATATTGGCTGTACTTACATTACACATGCATTTCACTGTCCACGTTTGGATTTCACAGAATTGTTATATAGTATTTGCAGAGAATGATGCTCCTGACAGCTCATGGCAGGTTCCATGTTTGTCTGTCTCCTATGAAGCCAAATGTGTCGTCATGTCCTGCCTGCTTCCTGATGATTCCACTCAGAAAGAATACAACACTACTGTGCAGTGAATATTAATTAGCCATGTGGCTAGGAACAATAGCGGACTCATGCAGTGTACTCTGCCCGGAGATTTTTCAGTGCTGGCTGTTGTAACATGAGACTGTAACTTCTCACTAGCAGCCGAGGGGAGGACCCAAGCAGCCCCAGAATGCTTTGCAGTATGGTATGTGGCCTCTCGTCCTTTTAAGAGCTTGGGAATACAGAGCCTTGCTGTCAGCACACATCAAAAGTAAGAGAGATTTTTAACTTCACTATTGCCTTTTTGGCTTCCTTCTAAACTGTTTAACACAGGAGATTAGAGGTTTAAATTAGCTTTTGCAGCCTGACAGTTACTCTTTAATAAAGGCCAGTGCTTTTTTACAATTTTCTCAATGTGTTTTGAATTAGTCGAAAAAGTAGTGACCAGGGGGATCCGATCGATCTGTTTGGAACGTGATCTTTTAGTAGTAAAAGATTGGCTGGAGGGATCACATAATTCCAAAGGATAATCTCTCTGAACAAACCGATTGGCCATTTCCTTTAGGCGTACATCTCTCAAAGTGGGATCAGAAACTATTCTATTGAACCGCTCATACTGGTTTTTAGGAATATTATTGGCAATGTGGGCAGGATGGAAACTCCGATAATGAAGCAATGGATTCTTATCAGTGGATTTCCTAAATAGATCGGTGGTCAATTTTCCTCCGACTTTGGTAACCACCGTATCCAGATAGGACACAGACCGTTCACTGTAAGTATAAGTCAAGGAAATATCAGGACAGCAAGAGTGCAAATCTTTGATAAAAGACTCAAGGGTCAAATGTGGCCCCGCCCAGATAAAAAAAAAAGTCATCGATGTATCTCCACCACCCCTTAGACAGGCGGAGAAACAATCGGTTCATGTATACAAAAGAGTCTTCGTAAAGACCCATGTATAAATTAGCATACAACGGGGCCACATTTGTCCCCATAGCCGTACCCCTACACTGTTCATAAAAAAGTGTCCTCAAATAAGCAGTAATTCCTCCTCAAGATCACTTCCAGCAAATCAATCAGAAAACGTCTCTGGTCATCAGAAACATCCGAGCAGGTCTGCAAATAGTGGGAGACAGAGGGACATCGACCACAAGCACGTCGCACTTTGATGGTTGGGTGCTGCCTGCTGCTACTTTTCTACTACATCTTATATAATAATCAGACAGTGTCTCTGCAGCCGCTGTGTCTGTGTGTTAGCGCTACTGCGCATGTGTAGCATGGACAGCTGTTGAGACAGGAGGACGGGGCCAGGAGGCCGGGTGGGCGTGCGCAGGCAGACATGTGCGCTGACATGCGACATGCGACGGTCAGAGGGGCGGGGGGTTGTGAGGGAGACCTAGAGCCCGTTATATTAACCTCCCTGGCATTCTATTAAGATCGCCAGGGCGGCTGCGGGAGTTTTTTTTTTTAATAAAAAAAAAAAACTATTACATGCAGCCAACTGAAAGTTGGCTGCATGAAAGCCCACTAGAGGGCGCTCCCGATGCGTACTTTTAACAAGGAAGGCCGCAATTAGCGGCCTTCTTTGTTTCGCTTTCCTCGTCACCATGGCGACGAGCGGAGTGACGTCATGGACGTCAGCCGCCTCCGATCCAGCCCTTAGCGCTGGCTGGAACTGTTTGTTACGGCTGCGCTGGGCTCGGACGGCTGGGGGGACCCTCTTTCGCCGCTGCACGCGGCGGACCGCCAAGCTGTGGCGGCAATCAGGTAGCACACGCGGCTGGCAAAGTGCCGGCTGCGTGTGCACCTTTTTATTTGAATAAAATCGGCCCAGCAGGGCCTGAGCGGCACCCTCCGGCGGTAATGGACGAGCTGAGCTCGTCCATACCGCTAAGGAGGTTAACAGGCTTAGGTGTACTAGTCCATATATATTAGTGTTCTGTATGTGTCATGTCACCTCAGATAATATTACCCACCTGGGGGGGGGGGGGGGGGGGGGGTGTTCCAGCCACAGAAGTACATATACCGAGTTGGCCCTGCGTCTGGCACACTCACCTGCTCTCCAGCTGGTAGGCAATGTCGTTGATCTCCTGGGCTTTGAGCTGGATCTCCTTTCTGGCCTGCTCGTCCGCCGTGTGCTCAGTGGTGCTCAGAATAACGTCCTCCAGATAGGAGTCCACCGTGCTCTGGTGAATGTCAACCACCTGCCAGACGGGGACAGATATTACACAGGGCACCATACTTATAATACATGAATATTACACTTGACCGTAGTCCTGTGCAACTAAGTCATGTGACGGTAGTTCTGTGCAGCTGAGTCATGTGACCGTAGTTCTGTGCAGCTGAGTCACGTGACCGTATGTTCTGTGCAGCTGAGTCATGTGACCGTAGTTCTGTGCAGCTGAGTCATGTGACTGTAGTTCTGTGCAGCTGAGTCATGTGACAATAGTCATGTGCAGCTGAGTCATGTGACAATAGTCGTGTGCAGCTGAGTCACGTGACCGTAGTTCTGTGCAGCTGAGTCATGTGACAATAGTCGTGTGCAGCTGAGTCACGTGACCGTAGTTCTGTGCAGCTGAGTCATGTGACTGTAGTCCTGTGCAGCTGAGTCACATAACCGTAGTTCTGTGCAGCTGAGTCACATGACCGTACTTCTGTGCAGCTGAGTCACGTGACCGTAGTTCTGTGCAGCTGAGTCACGTGACCGTAGTTCTGTGCAGCTGAGTCATGTGACCGTAGTCCTGTGCAGCTGAGTCATGTGACCGTAATTCTGTGCAGCTGAGTCACGTGACCGTAGTTCTGTGCAGCTGAGTCACGTGACCGTAGTTCTGTGCAGCTGAGTCACGTGAACGTAGTTCTGTGCAGCTGAGTCATGTGACAATAGTCGTGTGCAGCTGAGTCACGTGACCGTAGTTCTGTGCAGCTGAGTCACGTGACCGTAGTTCTGTGCAGCTGAGTCACGTGACCGTAGTTCTGTGCAGCTGAGTCACGTGACCGTAGTTCTGTGCAGCTGAGTCATGTGACCGTAGTCCTGTGCAGCTGAGTCATGTGACCGTAATTCTGTGCAGCTGAGTCACGTGACTGTAGTTCTGTGCAGCTGAGTCACGTGACCGTAGTTCTGTGCAGCTGAGTCACATGACACTAGTTCTGTGCAGCTGAGTCACATGACCGTAGTTCTGTGCAGCTGAGTCATGTGACTATAGTCGTGTGCAGCTGAGTCACGTGACAGTAGTTCTGTGCAGCTGAGTCATGTGACTGTAGTCCTGTGCAGCTTCTACTGTGGAAAATATTTGTAGGATATTTAAAACTACCCCGACCTCCCCTTTTTTGGCCTCACCTGTCTGAAGATCTCGTCCTCCTCCCGCCTCCGCCGCTCCTCCACCTGCCTCCTACCGCTCTCCTCTGCCTCGCGGATCCGGCGGTGGCGCTCTGCCAGCATGGCGAAGGCGTGGATCCTGCGCTCCTCCTGCAGCCGGACCAGCTCTTTAGAGAGGAAGTCAAACATGTCTGAGAGGACCTCCCCCTCCATCCGGGACAGGTGCTCTTCCTGTAGCGAGGCCTGGGGACACAACGCACCAATCACTGAATAGCTGGCCTCTGTGGGTGGAGCTGATCTCCAAAACCATCAAAAACTTTAGTCTAGTTATGCATACCCATAAGGAATGGGAGAATGAATGTATTTACAATCTGTATGAGTAGTAGCCTCTGTCTGTAACAGAGCACGCACTCCTGGGGGGGCTGCACTACCAGCCAATCAGGTACAATGCTGGCAGTCCGACTGTGTATCTTACAGGATAACATCACCGAAGCAATGAAAAGGGAATCCCCCAAAACAGCCCTATCAAGTTGCCAACCTTACTACATAACTAGAATGAATTTGAGCCAAATAACTGCGGGCTCTCCCCTTTAAAGCGGGATTGTCACCATAAAAATCAAATTTCAACAGCAACTGGTCTGAGTGTATTGAGTGATAAAGATGCTAATCCTGCATTCAAAACTTTTTCTGCTGTTATGGTTTGTCGTTATCACATACTTTAGGAGCGCTGCCCCTTTATTTGCCATTGCCAAACAGTTGTATGCTGGGGGGGGGGGGTTATTTTTATCTATATTACTCCTC
This sequence comes from Hyperolius riggenbachi, assembly GCF_040937935.1. Lineage (NCBI taxonomy): Eukaryota > Metazoa > Chordata > Amphibia > Anura > Hyperoliidae > Hyperolius > Hyperolius riggenbachi. The sequence goes on from NC_090647.1 coordinate 565,130,130, forward strand.
TTTCCTTTATATTCCCCTCTGTAAGAAACGAGGCAGCTGCGGCGAACAGCACCGCCGCTGCCTCCATGCGGCCAGGACGCCGAGGACAGAACGTTCTCCCGTGCAGGGGGCTGCCATAGCGCGCGCGCGCATAGACGGAACCTTTATGTGGGGAGGAAGCCCGTCAGCTGACCTGCTGGTCGGCTGACGTGAGGGGAGACCCACGGCGCTCAGGATTGGCTGATGAGAGGGGGGCGTGCCAGTGAGGTCTCCTCTGCTTCATAAGCCTCAGGGCTGCATTACTACTTTGTCTGTTGTCGTGAATACTTGCGTGTTAGCGCGCAGACCTTAGGCTAGTTCCCTGGTGTTGATGCTAAGGATTTCACACCAAGACTAGGATATTGCTTACTGTTTGATCTCCTGTATATGACTCTTAGCTATTCCCTCTGACTCTGATCCTGCCTTCTGATCCTGTACTTTCGCCTATCTGCCTTCCTGTTGCCAAACCTCTGCCCGATTACCGTTTACTCTCTTGTCTCACGATTCTGTACCGATACTTACCTCTCTGTTACCGAATCTTGCCTGCCTGACCATTCTACTCGCCAGTGGGCGCTCGCCACTGGTGAGGTGTTACTGCGCCAGCTCCGCTGGTTTAGCAGCTCTGTTAGGCCATAGTTTAGCCTTAATTACCTGCAGTATAGTCTGAATCACCAGCTCCTCGGGAGATTCAGCCTCTTCACTTTTGTCTCTCCAGTTTGCTGGAGGGTATACGTTAGTACACGCTCAGTGTACTGTTTATACCTCACCAGCCCCTCTGGTGAGGTCTCATTACCATTAAAGTTACGGTTGCACCCAAACACTTACACTTTATTAGGTGTCCAGAGGTTAGCCATACTTGTATTATTGGTGATTCTGCAGATCACTAATGATCAGGTATACATCTGTATTGTTGGTGATACTGCAGATCATCAATAATCAGATACTCTCTGTGTGCTGACACCAACCGTTACACCCTCCTTCTAATGACATAAGACAGTGCACTTCCTAGTATACACCTCAGTGGGAGTGTCTGAAGACTCTGGGAGGAGGGCGGCTAATGAATACACAATGAGCAAGAGGAGAAAAAAAGGGTGAGGGAGGAAATTATGTCAGGATTAGCTTCATTCAAAGGTAACCAAGTTGGAAACTGTCTAGAATAGGATTCTCTGCTTTTCCATTATACAATTCACAGGAATCTTAACGTGGACTGTGCAATACGTCTGTTATATAAGTAGAACTAGTATTTATCTAATTATATATGTCTTTTTATTTCTAGGTTAGCATCCCTGTTGATATTTTGTCATGATGTTAATAATTTAATCATATAAATACAGAAATAAATTATAGTGATAAATAATAAATCGAAAAATAAAAATATAATATTAAAGGGAACCCGAGGTGAGAGTGATATGGAGTCTGATATATTTATTTCCTTTTAGAAACAATACCAGTTGTCTGGCAGTCCTGCTGATCCTCTGCCTCTAACACTTTTAGCCACAGTCCCTGAACAAGCATGCAGCAGATCAGGAGCTCTGACTGAAGTGTGGCTGGATTAGCTGCATGCTTGTTTCAGGTCTGTGATTCAGCCACTACTGCAGCCAAATAGATCAGCAGGGCTACCAGGTAACTGGTATTGTTTAACAGGAAATAAATATGGCAGCCTCCATATACCTCTCACCTTGGCGCCCTTTTAAGCGAAAACCGGATAAAACAGGCTAGTTGTGCAATATGCTGCTAAAGTTACAGTAATTGTGTAAACTTACTGAATGTAATGGAAAACTAATTATACAGATAATGATCTGGGCACTAAATAAGAATGGGCGTGGCATGTCTGTATGAATGGTGCAGCAATACACTGCAGCAGATAGGGAAGTGTATAATGTGCCAAATATCACTACAGCGATAACAATTATCTAAACTAAGTGTCTGTCAATTAGTAATAGAAACTCTGTGACACAGCGACGTGTGCTGGTATATGTTTCCGGTGACACAGGGACGTGTGCTGGTTTATGTTGCTGGTGACACAGGGACGTGTGCTGGTTTATATTGCCGGTGACACCGGGACGTGTGTGCTGGTTTATGTTGCCGGTGACACAGGGATGTGTGTGCTGGTTTATGTTGCCGGTGACACAGGGATGTGTGTGCTGGTTTATGTTGCCGGTGACACAGGGACGTGTGCGCTGGTTTGTGTTGCCGGTGACACGGGGACGTGTGTGCTGGTTTATGTTGCCGGTGACACAGGGACGTGTGTGCTGGTTTATGTTGCCGGTGACACAAGGAGGTGTGTGCTGGTTTATGTTGCCGGTGACACAGGGATGTGTGTGCTGGTTTATGTTGCCGGTGACACAGGGACGTGTGCGCTGGTTTGTGTTGCCGGTGACACGGGGACGTGTGTGCTGGTTTATGTTGCCGGTGACACGGGGACGTGTGCTGGTTTATGTTGCCGGTGACACAGGGACGTGTGTGCTGGTTTATGTTGCCGGTGGCATGGGGACGTGTGTGCTGGTTTATGTTGCCGGTGGCACGGGGACGTGTGTGCTGGTTTATGTTGCCGGTGACACAGGGATGTGTGTGCTGGTTTATGTTGCCGGTGGCACGGGGACGTGTGTGCTGGTTTATGTTGCCGGTGACACAGGGATGTGTGTGCTGGTTTATGTTGCCGGTGACACAGGGACGTGTGTGCTGGTTTATGTTGGCGGTGACACGGGGACGTGTGCTGGTTTATGTTGCCGGTGACACAGGGACGTGTGTGCTGGTTTATGTTGCCGGTGACACAGGGACGTGTGTGCTGGTTTATGCTGCCGGTGACACGGGGACGTGTGCTGGTTTATGTTGCCGGTGACACAGGGATGTGTGTGCTGGTTTATGTTGCCGGTGACACAGGGACGTGTGCTGGTTTATGTTGCCGGTGACACAGGGACGTGTGTGCTGGTTTATGTTGCCGGTGACACCGGGACGTGTGTGCTGGTTTATGTTGCCGGTGACGCAGGGACGTGTGTGCTGGTTTATGTTTCCGGTGACACAGGGACATGTGTGCTGGTTTATGTTGCCGGTGACACAGGAACGTGTGCTGGTTTATGTTGCCGGTGACACAGGGATGTGTGTGCTGGTTTATGTTGCCGGTGACACGGGGACGTGTGTGCTGGTTTATGTTGCCGGTGACACAGGGACGTGTGTGCTGGTTTATGTTGCCGGTGACACAGGGACGTGTGCTGGTTTATGTTGCCGGTGACACAGGGACGTGTGTGCTGGTTTATGTGGCCGGTGACACAGGGACGTGTGCTGGTTTATGTTGCCGGTGACACAAGGACGTGTGCTGGGTTATGTTGCCGGTGACACAGGGACGTGTGCTGGTTTATGTTGCAGGTGACACAGGGACGTGTGCTGGTTTATGTTGCCGGTGACACAGGGACGTGTGCTGGTTTATGTTGCCGGTGACACAGGGACGTGTGCTGGTTTATGTTGCCGGTGACACAGGGACGTGTGTGCTGGTTTATGTTGCCGGTGACACAGGGACGTGTGCTGGTTTATGTTGCCGGTGACACAGGGACGTGTGCTGGTTTATGTTGCCGGTGACACAGGGACGTGTGTGCTGGTTTATGTTGCCGGTGACACAGGGACGTGTGTGCTGGTTTATGTTGCTGGTGACACAGGGACGTGTGTGCTGGTTTATGTTGCCGGTGACACAGGGACGTGTGCTGGTTTATGTTGCCGGTGACACAGGGAGGTGTGCTGGTTTATGTTGCCGGTGACACAGGGACGTGTGCTGGTTTATGTTGCCGGTGACACAGGGACGTGTGCTGGTTTATGTTGCCGGTGACACAGGGACGTGTGCTGGTTTATGTTGCCGGTGACACAGGGACGTGTGCTGGTTTATGTTGCTGGTGACACAAGGAGGTGTGTGCTGGTTTATGTTGCCGGTGACACAGGGACGTGTGCTGGTTTATGTTGCCGGTGACACAGAGACGCGTGTGCTGGTTTATGTTGCCGGTGACACAGGGACGTGTGCTGGTTTATGTTGCCGGTGACACAGGGACGTGTGTGCTGGTTTATGTTGCCGGTGACACAGGGACGTGTGCTGGTTTATGTTGCCGGTGACACAGGGACGTGTGCTGGTTTATGTTGCCGGTGACACAGGGACGCGTGTGCTGGTTTATGTTGCCGGTGACACAGGGACGTGTGTGCTGGTTTATGTTGCCGGTGACACAGGGACGTGTGTGCTGGTTTATGTTGCCGGTGACACAGGGACGTGTGCTGGTTTATGTTGCCGGTGACACAGGGACGTGTGCTGGTTTATGTTGCCGGTGACACAGGGACGTGTGTGCTGGTTTATGTTGCCGGTGACACAGGGACGTGTGTGCTGGTTTATGTTGCCGGTGACACAGGGACGTGTGTGCTGGTTTATGTTGCCGGTGACACAGGGACGTGTGTGCTGGTTTATGTTGCCGGTGACACAGGGACGTGTGTGCTGGTTTATGTTGCCGGTGACACAGGGATGTGTGCTGGTTTATGTTGCCGGTGACACAGGGACGTGTGTGCTGGTTTATGTTGCCGGTGACACAGGGACGTGTGTGCTGGTTTATGTTGCCGGTGACACAGGGACGTGTGCTGGTTTATGTTGCTGGTGACACAGGGACGTGTGTGCTGGTTTATGTTGCCGGTGACACAGGGACGTGTGTGCTGGTTTATGTTGCTGGTGACACAGGGACGTGTGCTGGTTTATGTTGCCGGTGACACAGGGACGTGTGTGCTGGTTTATGTTGCCGGTGACACAGGGACGTGTGTGCTGGTTTATGTTGCCGGTGACACAGGGACGTGTGTGCTGGTTTATGTTGCCGGTGACACAGGGACGTGTGTGCTGGTTTATGTTGCTGGTGACACAGGGACGGGTGTGCTGGTTTATGTTGCCGGTGACACAGGGACGTGTGTGCTGGTTTATGTTGCCGGTGACACAGGGACGTGTGTGCTGGTTTATGTTGCTGGTGACACAGGGACGGGTGTGCTGGTTTATGTTGCCGGTGACACAGGGACGTGTGTGCTGGTTTATGTTGCCGGTGACACAGGGACGTGTGTGCTGGTTTATGTTGCCGGTGACACAGGGACGTGTGCTGGTTTATGTTGCCGGTGACACAGGGACGTGTGTGCTGGTTTATGTTGCCGGTGACACAAGGACGTGTGTGCTGGTTTATGTTGCCGGTGACACAGGGACGTGTGCTGGTTTATGTTGCCGGTGACACAGGGACGTGTGTGCTGGTTTATGTTGCCGGTGACACAGGGACGTGTGTGCTGGTTTATGTTGCCGGTGACACAGGGACGTGTGCTGGTTTATGTTGCCAGTGACACAGGGACGTGTGCTGGTTTATGTTGCCGGTGACACAGGGACGTGTGTGCTGGTTTATGTTGCCGGTGACACAGGGTAACTTAGCTGTCTCCCGCTCCCTGAGCATCGCTCTCTCCCTGCGTAGTATTGCTGTCTCCCTCTCCCTGCCCAGTATTGCGGTCTCCCTCTCCCTGAGCATCGCTCTCCCTGCGCAGCATCGCTGTCTCCCTCTCCCTGAGCATCGCTCTCTCCCTGCGCAGCATCGCTGTCTCCCTCTCCCTGAGCATCGCTCTCCCTGCGCAGCATCGCTGTCTCCCTCTCCCTGAGCATCGCTGTCTCCCTCTCCCTGAGCATCACTATCTCCCTGCGCAGTATTGCTGTCTCCCTCTCCCTGAGCATCGCTGTCTCCCTCTCCCTGAGCATCGCTCTCTCCCTGCGCAGCATCGCTGTCTCTCTCTCCCTGAGCATCGCTCTCTTCCTGCGCAGCATCGCTGTCTCCCTCTCCCTGAGCATCGCTCTCTCCCTGCACAGTATTGCTGTCTCCCTCTCCCTGAGCATCGCTCTCTCTCTGCGCAGTATTGCTGTCTCCCTCTCCCTGAGCATCGCTCTCTCTCTGCGCAGTATTGCTGTCTCCCTCTCCCTGAGCACTCTCCCTGCGCAGCATCGCTGTCTCCCTCTCCCTGAGCATCGCTCTCTCCCTGCGTAGTATTGCTGTCTCCCTCTCCCTGAGCATCGCTCTCTTCTTGCGCAGCATCTCTCTCTCCCTCTCCCTGAGCATCGCTCTCACTGCGCAGTATAGCTGTCTCCCTCTCCCTGAGCATTGCTCTCTCCCTGCGCAGCATCGCTGTCTCCCTCTCCCTGAGCATTGCTCTCTCTCCCTGCGCAGTATCGCTGTCTCCCTTTCCCTGAGCATCGCTCTCCCTGCGCAGCATCGCTGTCTCCCTCTCCCTGAGCATCGCTCTTCTGCGCAGCATCGCTGTCTCCCTCTCCCTGAGCATCGCTCTCCCTGCGCAGTATTGCTGTCTCCCTGTCCCTGAGCATCGCTGTCTCCCTGCGCAGCATCGCTATCTCCCTCTCCCTGAGCATCGCTATCCCTGCGTAGCATCGCTCTCTCCCTCTCCCTGAGCATCGCTCTCTCCTTGCGTAGCATCGCTGTCTCCCTCTTCCTGAGCATCGCTCTCCCTGCGCAGCATCGCTGTCTCTCTCTCCCTGAGCATCGCTGTCTCCCTCTCCCTGAGCATCGCTGTCTCCCTTTTCCTGAGCATCGCTCTCCCTGCGCAGCATCGCTGTCTCTCTCTCCCTGAGCATCGCTGTCTCCCTCTCCCTGAGCATCGCTGTCTCCCTCTTCCTGAGCATCGCTCTCCCTGCGCAGCATCGCTGTCTCCCTCTCCCTGAGCATCGCTCTCTCCCTGCGCAGCATCGCTGTCTCCCTCTCCCTGAGCATCGCTCTCTCCCTGCGCAGTATCGCTGTCTCCCTCTCCCTGAGCATCGCTCTCCCTGCGCAGCATCGCTGTCTCCCTCTCCCTGAGCATCGCTCTCCCTGCGCAGTATTGCTGTCTCCCTCTCCCTGAGCATCGCTCTCTCCCTGCGCAGCATCTCTGTCTCCCTCTCCCTGAGCATCGCTCTCTCCCTGCGCAGTATTGCTGTCTCCCTCTCCCTGAGCATCGCTCTCTCCTTGCGCAGCAGCGCTGTCTCTCTCTCCCTGAGCATCGCTCTCTCCCTGCGCAGTATCGCTGTCTCCCTCTCCCTGAGCATCGCTCTCTCCCTGCGCAGTATTGCTGTCTCCCTCTCCCTGAGCATCGCTCTCTCCTTGCGCAGTATTGCTGTCTCCCTCTCCCTGAGCATCGCTCTCTCCCTGCGTAGCATCGCTGTCTCTCTCCCTGAGCATCGCTCTCCCTGCGCAGCATCGGTGTCTCCCTCTCCCTGAACTTCGCTCTCTCTGTACAGCATCGCAATCTTCCTCTCCCTGAGCATCGCTCTCTCCCTGCGTAGTATTGCTGTCTCCCTCTCCCTGCGCAGTATTGCTGTCTCCCTCTCCCTGAGCATCACTCTCTCCCTGCGCAGTATCGCTGTCTCCCTCTCCCTGAGCATCGCTCTCTCCCTGCGCAGTATTGCTGTCTCCCTCTCCCTGAGCATCGCTCTCTCCCTGTGCAGTATTGCTGTCTCCCTCTCCGAGCATCGCTCTCTCCCTGCGCAGTATTGCTGTCTCCCTCTCCCTGAGCATCGCTTTCTTCTTGCGCAGCATCGCTGTCTCCCTCTCCCTGAGCATCGCTCTCCCTGCGCAGTATTGCTGTCTCCCTCTCCCTGAGCATCGCTCTCTCCCTGCGTAGCATCGTTTTCTCTCTCACTGAGCATCGCTCTCCCTGCGCAGCATCGGTGTCTCCCTCTCCCTGAGCATCGCTCTCCCTGCGCAGCATCGCTGTCTCCCTCTCCCTGAACTTCGCTCTCTCTGTACAGCATCGCAATCTTCCTCTCCCTGAGCATCGCTCTCTCCCTGCGCAGCACAGCTGTCTCTCTGCGTAGCATCGCTATCTCCCTCTCCCTGAGCATCGCGCTCTCTCTTTTTGTAGCATCGCTGCCTCCCTCTCCCTGAGCATCGCTGTCTCCCTGCTCAGCATCGCTCTCTCCCTCTCCCTGAGCATCGCTCTCTCCCTGCTCAGCACCGCTGTCTCTCTGCGCAGTATCGCTCTCTCCCTCTCCCTGGGCTGCGCTCTCTCTCTGCTCGGCACCGCTGTCTCTCTGCGCAGCATCGCTCTCTCTCTGCAGCATCGCTGTCTCTCTGTGCAGCATCGCTCTCTCTCTCTGCAGCATCCCTGTCTCTCTCTTTCTGAGCATCGCTGTCTCTCTGTGCAGCATCGCTCTCTCTCTCTGCAGCATCGCTCTCTCTCTCTTTCTGAGCATCGCTGTCTCTCTGTGCAGCATCGCTCTCTCTCTCTGCAGCATCGCTGTCTCTCTCTTTCTGAGCATCGCTGTCTCTCTGTGCAGCATCGCTCTCTCTCTCTGCAGCATCGCTGTCTCTCTTTTTCTGAGCATCGCTGTCTCTCTGTGCAGCATCACTGTGTGGGTCCCTCTCTCTGCACCCCTCAGGACAGAGTTGTGGATTTCTCCTGTGTTTGAATTTCCAGCTCCTCTCATTGATAAGGGGGTAACCCGTCACCCCTCCAGTAAGAGCCCGTCCTCCAGTATTAGCATTACCAGTACAGTAGAATCCCTTTATAGTAAACTCCAACGGACCAGGAAAAGTAGTTTACTATATCAGAATTGATCATACATTGTATATTTACTGACTTTACTATAGTCAGAGGATTACTATATCAGAGTTTACTATCATGAGACTGTACTGTATTAGCGCTGTAAACACTGACACATCTCATAAGAGAAGACCTGTCTGTGGAACCTGAGGATACACACTTTGTGCTCGCTGAGCTCCCGTTCGCGCTGCAAAGCCAATGTCTCTTGTTTCTCCGCCTTCTTCAGCAGCTGCCCCTCCTCCTGCAGGGCGTGTGTCGTGCGCAGCTCCCGGATCAGCTCCAGGCGCTTCTCCTTTCCTTCAAACATCTGCAATGAGAGGGGGAATTATCTGCATGTGAAGGGATAGGGAAGGTAATGCATTTCATGCCTAACTGAACTCCCAGAATCCTCTGCAGTGTCACATGACCACAGTAGGCAGATGAGTTGAAGGCTAAATCAAGCTGTAAACTATATTTCAGATCTGTGTGGCAGATGGCTTAATAAATGACACTCTGGTTTCTTGTATCTCTTGGGGGCTCCAGTGATGAGATCTTCCCAACAGACTAAAAACAAATAATAATACTGAAGGGAGGGGAGGTGATGCAAAGTCTATAGGCCTGATTGTCCCTGACTCTGCACTGAACACAGCTTCCCTGCGGGCTCTGCCTAGGTGATTTTTGCTTTATAACATTAAACAAATATAAAAACACTACAAGACTGATGTAATGTGAATGCATCCTTACACCTCAGTGAGGCTAAATAATATCATAGCTGGCTGCAGGACAAATTATCAGGTAGTAAGCAAACAAAGAAGAGAGTTTTCCCGTCACCGCCCTCTAACGAGGGGCGTACCATCCTCCCCCGAGGGGCATACCACCACCCCCTCCCTGGCATAACCCCCCTCCGAGGGGCGTACCATCCTCCCCCCTCCCCCGGGGGCGGAGGATGACGGCCAGCTCCTTCTAGTCCACTCCCCCCGAGGAACGTACCATCTTCTCCCCCTCCCCCGAGGGACGCACCATCCCCCCCCCCCCGGCACGTACCATGTTCTGGATGGCCCGGCCTCGGAATAGCTTCTGCAGGAAGATGACGGCCAGCTCCTTCTCCTCGTCGCCCTGCAGAGAGGGAAGGACAGGATGAGAACACAAAGACTTGACAGCAGATCCATCGCTCAGAGATAAAGCAGGACGGTCACCTCTGGTGGCTCCGGGACTCGGGGAGTGGCTGGCCGGGGGGGAGGCTTCTCCACCTTCTGCAGGAAGCGCAGGGGCTTCTCCGGCTGCAGCTTACTCTTCTTCTCCAGCAGGGCCTGCGGGGCACAGAGACAGCGCATAGATAGGGGTAGGTGCAGGAGGGTGTGCAGGATGGGGGGTAGGTACAGGAGGGTGTGCAGGATGAGGGGTAGGTGCAGGCCAGGGGAGGTAGGTGCATGGGGGGGGAGGGGGAGTAGGAGTAGGTGCAGGAAGGAGTGTGGGGTGGCTGCAGAAGTGAGTGCAGGAAGGGGGGTGGGGTAGGTGAAGGAGGCAGTGCAGGTCGGGGGGGGGGGGGGGGGTAGGTGCAGGAGGGAATGGGGAATGGAAACACTACTGAAAAAGGGGCAGGAAGAAAAGGAAAGGTGGGGGAGGAGGCAGATTGGTGCAATAACCGTATTACTTTGTACTGAGTCTATGGCAAGCTGTGCTGAGATCGGATAGGTTGCAGATCTGGGCTCTAGTTTAAGCACTCATTAGTACAAGTACAGCCACACTGAAAGGACAAGCGGTGTGAGTTGGGGGGGGGGGGGGAGAGTGTTAGGGGGAGTAATAAATGGCCAGATAACGCTGCGGTGACAGAGACACGTGACTGCCTCACCTCGTGGACGTGCTGCAGCTCGCGGTCCAGCAGAGCACTGCGTTTCAAGAATCCGTCCCTGGTGGTCCGGCTGGGTTTAGGGGCTCGGATCCGGGGCTGTGTCACAAAGTCCGGCAGATTGGCCTCCAGGTCCAACAATCCTGGAAAGATACAGAGAGGGAAGTATAACTGGATCCACACAATACAGACAGATTGAAGGAGGAAGTGTTTGTAGTCACGTGATACGCATGGACCGCATCGTGGGAGGTGCCGAGGAACGGACCTAAGAAGACGTCAGATAGGTAAGATTGACCGGGGGGGTCAATCTTACCTATCTGACAACTATCAACTATCCGGATTTCATCCTGTTAAATGAAATCACCTGTGCGGGGTGGGCGGGAGGGGAGGGCCCACCCGGGAGGGGCGGGAGGGGAGGGCCCACCCGGGAGGGGCGGGAGGGGAGGGCCCACCCCGCATAGGTGATTTCATTTCACCCCTCCTTCACTGGCTCCTTGCATGGTAACCCATTTATCTATTGTACAGCGCAGCGTAATATGTTGGCGATTTATAAATACAATAAATATAAATAATAATAATGTGCTTTCTGCACAGTGGCTTCCAGCCTTAGTGTGTGACTGTCAGGAATAGTCAGATCTTCCAGGACAAGATCTGTTAATAGATCCCATATAATGTACTTTTCCTGGCTATCCAGCTGATCTTTTCATTTCAACGGAAATACTGTGTGATTGACCGGCCAACCACATCTTCCCATGTGTGGCCAGCGCTGAATAACATTTGAAGTTTATATGATAACAGAAGGCTGAGGAGGGCAGACTAGGCCTCACCTTGGTAGAAGTTCAGGCTGGGAAGGACAGACAAGGCCTCACCTTGGTAGGAGTTCAGGCTAGGGAGGGCAGAATAGGCCTCACCTTGGTAGGAGTTCAGGCTGGGGAGGACAGACTAGGCCTCACCTTGGTAGGAGGTCAGGCTGGGGAGGACAGACAAGGCCTCACCTTGGTAGGAGGTCAGGCTGGGGAGGACAGACAAGGCCTCACCTCGGTAGGGGTTCAGGCTGGGGAGGACAGACTAGGCCTCACCTTGGTAGGAGTCCAGGCTGGGGAGGACAGACTAGGCCACACCTTGGTAGGAGTTTAGGCTGGGGAGGACAGACTAGGCCACACCTTGGTAGGAGGTCAGGCTGGGGAGGACATACTAGGGCTCACCTTGGTAGGAGGTCAGGCTGGGGAGGACAGACAAGGCCTCACCTCGGTAGGGGTTCAGGCTGGGGAGGACAGACTAGGCCTCACCTTGGTAGGAGTCCAGGCTGGGGAGGACAGACTAGGCCTCACCTTGGTAGGAGGTCAGGCTGGGGAGGACAGACAAGGCCTCACCTTGTTAGGAGCTCCGGCTGGGGAGGACAGACTAGGCTTCACCTTGGTAGGAGTCCAGGCTGGAGATGACAGACTAGGCCTCGCCGTGGTAGGCGTTCAGGCTGGGGATGACAGACTAGGCCTCACTTTGGTAGGAGTCCAGGCTGGGGAGGACAGACTAGGCCTCACCTTGGTAGGAGATCAGGCTGGGGAGGACAGACTAGGCCTCACCTTGGTAGGAGGTCAGGCTGGGGAGGACAGACTAGGCCTCACCTTGGTAGGAGTCCAGGCTGGGGAGGACAGACTAGGCCTCACCTTGGTAGGAGATCAGGCTGGGGAGGACAGACTAGGCCTCACCTTGGTAGAAGTTCAGGCTGGGAAGGACAGACAAGGCCTCACCTTGGTAGGAGGTCAGGCTGGGGAGGATAGACTAGGCCTCACCTTGGTAGGAGGTCAGACTGGGGAGGACAGACTAGGCCTCACCTTGGTAGGAGGTCAGGCTGGGGAGGACAGACTAGGCCTCACCTTGGTAGGAGGTCAGGCTGGGGAGGACAGACTAGGCCTCACCTTGGTAGGAGGTCAAGCTGGGGAGGACAGACTAGGCCTCACCTTGGTAGGAGGTCAAGCTGGGGAGGACAGACTAGGCCTCACCTTGGTAGGAGGTCAGGCTGGGGAGGACAGACTAGGCCTCACCTTGGTAGGAGTTCAGGAAAGGGCTTTTCACCAGGTATTGCTCAGAAAGGCGGTCGGGGAAGTTGCCGACACGAGTGAGAGGAGCGTAGGCCTGAGAGCCGTAGCTGGAATAGTCCTCGATGACGTCTCGCCTCTCCAGCTTGCCTTCTATGTTGCCCATTTTCTGTGTTAGTTTCCTGATCACTGCGGTATTTAGGAGAGAAGGGATTAAGGTGTGAGGAGCGGTGAAAAATAGGCCGAGGATCTCACTTCCTGTGATATTCCCCCTCCTACCATGCTGCTGTTCTCACTTCCTGTGATATCACCCCTCCTACCATGCTGAGGTTCTTACTTCCTGTGATATCACCCCTCCCAACAATCTGCAGCTCTCACTTCCTGTTATATTCCCCCTCCTATCATGCTGCGGTTCTTACTTCCTGTGATATCACCCCTCCCAACACTCTGCAGCTCTCACTTCCTGTGATATTCCCCCTCCTACCATTCTGCTGCACTCGCTTCCTGTGATATTCTACTTCCTGGAAACACTGAGGCATTCATTTCCTGTGATATTTCCCTTCCTGCCATGCTGCAGCTTGCACTTCCTTGTAAATCCCCCCTCCAACCATTCTGCAGCTCTTACTTCCTGTGATATCACCCTTCCCACCACCATTCTGCAGCTCTTACTTCCTCCTGTGATATTCCCCCTCCTACCATGCTGCAGCTCTCACTTCCTACAATTCTTCCCCTCCCACCATTCTGCAGCTCGCACTTCCTGTGATATTTCCCCTCCTACCATGCTGCAGCTCTCACTTCCTGTGATATTTCCCCTCCTACCATGCTGCAGTTCTCATTTCCTGTGATATTACCCCTCTCACCATTCTGCAGCTCTTACTTCCTGTGATATCACCCTTCCCACCACCATTCTGCAGCTCTTACTTCCTGTGATATTCCCCCTCCTACCATGCTGCAGCTCTCACTTCCTACAATTCTTCCCCTCCCACCATTCTGCAGCTCGCACTTCCTGTGATATTTCCCCTCCTACCATGCTGCAGCTCTCACTTCCTGTGATATTTCCCCTCCTACCATGCTGCAGTTCTCATTTCCTGTGATATTACCCCTCTCACCATTCTGCAGCTCGCACTTCCTGTGATATTTCCCCTCCCACCAAACTGCAGCTTTCACTTCCTGTGATATTCCCCATCCTACCATGCTGGGTTCTCACTTCCTGTGATGCCCTCCCCCCCCCCCCCTCCAACTTGCTGCGGTTCTCACTTCCTGTGATATTCCCTCTCCTGCCATGCTTGGCTTACTTCCTGTGATATTATATCCCGCCATGCTACGGTTTTCACTTCCTGTATTATTACCCCTCCTGCCATGCTGCAGCTCTAACTTCCTGTAATATTCCCCCTCTTATGATTCTGCGGGTCTCACTTCCTGTGATTTTATATCCCGCCCTGCTGCAGCTCTCCCTTCCTATGATATTACCCCTCCTACCATGCTTGGCTTACTTAATGTGATATTATATCCCACCATGCTGCAGCTCTCCCTACCTGTAATGTGCTCCTTCCGGATCTGCTGGACTCGCTCTTCCTTCTCTCTCTGGAGTTTGGACCACTTTGTATCCAGCCGCTTCCCATCCAGCTCATTCTGACTCTCCTTCCTCCTCTGGAGAAGCCTCTTCAGCACCTCCAGCCGAGCCTCCTGCAGCCTGACACACGCAGGAGGAGAGGACAGAGGCAAACCATCACCAAGGCCCAATTTACATGGTAAGAGAAGTTATTAGAATGCAGGAATCGTTTGCTGTTCTGTATCTGTAAGAAATTCTGTTACTTCCTGTTTTGACAGGAAGTAGGGAAAACTCTCCACAAGCAATAGAGCCAGCAGCAAACAAAACTTTCTATTGTAGAATAGTGGCGAAACTGCAATCCCCAGCTGTTATTTATTGCTGTCCCTCATTTCCTGTCCCTGGAAATACCTATTTCATATAGAAGCCACATAGCCCCGTGGTGATTCCAGGGACAGGAAGTGTGGGGAAATGGATGCAGAGGGGACACAGACAGCATTAATACCCCCAGATGTTTCTGCCCACATTTAATGCTATCCCAATACATAGAGCAGAACACACGGCGATGACACTTACTTCTCTATCTCCTGTTCCCGGAAGGCCCACTCCTTCCTCTCCTGCTCGTCCATCATCTTCCTCCTCTTCTCCAGCTGGCTGGCATCGCTCAGGGGTGGCAGTGTGGCCTCCCAAGCCCTCTTCTCTCTGGCCCGCTCTATCATCTCCACCTCAGCCAGACCAGCAGGGAGGCCATGGCCTAAAACAGACAGCAAATGCTGAGGCCACGAGAGAACACAGAGATAGAACTGCAAACACTGCACAGAAAAGGACAGACCAGAGACAGAGGACAGGGACAAGTCTACAGCCCAGAGACAGAGGACAGGGACAAGTCTACAGACCTGAGACAGAGGACAGAGACAAGTCTACAGCCCAGAGACAGAGGACGGAGACAAGTCTACAGACCAGAGACAGAAGACAGGGACAAGTCTACAGCCCAGAGACAGAGAACAGAGACAAGTCTACAGACCAAAGACAGAGGACAGGGACAAGTCTACAGACCAGAGACAGAGGACAGAGACAAGTCTACAGACCAGAGACAGAGGACGGAGACAAGTCTACAGACCAGAGACAGAAGACAGGGACAAGTCTACAGCCCAGAGACAGAGAACAGAGACAAGTCTACAGACCAAAGACAGAGGACAGGGACAAGTCTACAGACCAGAGACAGAGGACAGAGACAAGTCTACAGACCAGAGACGGGACAGAGACAAGTCTACAGAACAGAGGCAGAGGACAGAGACAAGTCTACAGAACAGAGGCAGAGGACAGAGACAAGACTACAGACCAGAGACAGAGGACAGAGACAAGTCTACAGCCCAGAGACAGAGGACAGAGACAAGTCTACAGCCCAGAGACAGAGGACAGAGACAAGTCTACAAACCAGAGACAGAGGACAGAGACAAGTCTACAGACCAGAGACAGAGGACAGAGACAAGACTACAGACCAGAGTCAATTCTACAGACCAGAGACAAGTCTACAGCCCAGAGACAGAGACAAGTCTACAGCCCAGAGACAGAGGACAGAGACAAGTCTACAGACCAGAGACAGAGGACAGGGACAAGTCTACAGCCCAGAGACAAGATTACAGACCAGAGACAAGATTACAGACCAGAGACAAGACTACAGACCAGAGACAAGTATACAGACTAGAGACAAGTCTACAGACCAGAGACAGAGGACAGGCACAAGTCTACAGCCCAGAGAAAGAGGACAGGGACAAGTCTACAGGACAGAGGACAGAGACAAGACTACAGACCAGAGAAAGAGGTCAGAGACAAGTCTACAGACCAGCAGGGAGGCCATGGACTGAAATACAGACAGCAAATGCTGAGGCCAGCCAGGGAACACAGAGACAAAACTGCTAACACTCTGCACAGAAGAGGACAGAGACAAATCTGCAGGCCAGAGACAAGTCTACAGACCAGAGACAGAGGACAGAGACAAGTCTACAGACCAGAGACAGAGACAAGTCTACAGACCGGAGACAGAGACAAGTCTACAGACCGGAGACAGAGAACAGAGACAAGTCTACAGACCAGAGACAGAGGACAGGGACAAGTCTACAGACCAGAGACAGAGGACAGAGACAAGTCTACAGACCAGAGACAGAGGACAGAGACAAGTCTACAGCCCAGAGACAGAGGACAGGGACAAGTCTACAGCCCAGAGACAGAGGACAGAGACAAGTCTACAGACCAGAGACAGAGGACAGAGACAAGTCTAAAGACCAGAGACAGAGGACAGAGACAAGTCTACAGACCAGCAGGGAGGCCGTGGCCTGAAACACAGACAGCAAAAAGAGTCCTGCTTCAATCCTAGCAGGCTGTGATGTCATTCAGAGATGCCGACCGGTGATTGGTTGGCAGGACAGGCTCACATGACATCAGGAATGTACGGACATCTCCTGCTTACCCCAGGTGAGATTGGCCAGTGTGAGTATCTCGGGAACAGAGCCAGGCCGCACTATGAACTCTGGACTGTAGGGGTCAGTCTGGGCCTCGCTGTCCCGGTAGTCAGTCTGGATGGCCACTGTACGCACCCTGGGTGTGGCTGCTCTCTGTATCCGCGGACTGTGCTCCGCCCTGCACAGGAGAGATAGGTTAGAGGAGGGAGGGGCAGGTTCAGAGGGTTACTTACAGGTGTCTACCAGCAGTGAACTGACAGACGGGGAGGGGGAATTTCAGGGATTCACAGAGATACAGTTGGGGCTCAGCCACACTATAAAGCAGTTTTCTGGGCGCTTTTTGGCCCTCAGAGCTTTCTGAGAGCTTTTTCAAAAATGCTCCCATTGACTTTCATTAAAATTGCTTTAAAATTGTGTGATTTTTTACAGCGACCGCGATTTTCATGAAAGTCAATGGAAGTGTTTTTTAAAAAGCTCTCAGAAAGCTCAGGAGGCCAAAAAGCGCTCAGAAAAGTGCTTTATAGTGTAGCTTAGCCCTTAAAGGATACCCGAGGTGACATGATGAGACAGACATGTGTATGTACAGTGCATAGTACACAAATAACTATGCTGTGTTCCTTTTTTTCTTTCTCTGCCTGAAAGAGTTAAACATCAGGTATGCAAGTGGCAGTTCCTGTCAGGTCTGGATCAGACTACAGTGTGACCCTCACTGATAAAAAAATATAACTATAAAACACTTTCCTGGCAGAAAATGGCTTCTGAGAGCAGGAAAGAGATAAAGAGCCAATTGTTCATAGATGTTAGCTCTGGCATACGTCAATGAATGTGTCATTGAGCAAAAACAATAAAACAGTATAAAAACGTAAAAAGTATATTTAACCCCCTTGGCGGTACGCCATTTCTGAGGCTGCGTCCGCCAGGAGGTTTTTTTGCCCCCAAATTTTTTTTAAAAATGCTTTAGCTAGCATTTCGCTAGCTAAGCGTGTGTGCAAGGTTGCTCCGGTCCCCCCCATGCCCGCCGATCGCCGCTGGCTATACATACCTCGCCACGATCCCACGGAAAGCGCAGTTTCCCAGTCGGCTTCCGGAGTTGCTATGGCGATGATCGGAGATGACGTCATCCCCAATCCCGATCGACGTCATCGCGAAGCCTGAAGCCGTTTGGGCGGCTGCGCCGGCGTGGGAACGCTGGGGGGTACGTATCTGGGAAGTGATTGGGGGCGATCGCCGGGGACCGGAGCAACTTTGTGCATACGCTTAGCTAGCGAACCGCTAGCTAGAGTGTATTGCAATGTACAAGGAAGGATCCGCAAACCAGAACAGGATGAGGTAAAAAAGGCTGAAAAGTTTATTTGAAAAAATTCACAGACAAGGCAATAAAATCACAGGATTAACTGGACCCATAGGTTAGGTACCCGTATACCACAGGGTTTAAATAAGAGATGGGACCTGAGTTTAGTTTATACATACTGAGGCCTTTTTTCCTCTCTCCAACCATACATATTGTGCCCAGCTAATAATCTATGTGAATTGCCATTGCTGTCCTCTCTCCTTTCCTGTCCATTTTCAACTTCATAGTTTGTCAGTGATAACGCCTTTTTACATCTTTTATATGATATTTTCAATGTTATTATTGTATCTTTATATTGTATTCTTTGGGGATGTATATCTCCCCTGGTCTCATATAAATTTCCTCTTCAGGTTCACTTTTAACTACGACTAAGGGCAGATGGTAGGCCCGATACGCGTTAGTTGATCCTGTGATTTTATTGCCTTGTCTGTGGATTTCTTCAAATAAACTTTTCAGCCTTTTTTTACCTCACCCTGTTCTGGTTTGCGGATCCTTCCTTTTCTTCTGCTATGGCCTGGCTTGCCTGATCCTGCACAGACTGGTATGATGGTTGGGGGTAGAGCGTCATGAACCTTCTTACTGCTAGAGCATATTGCACCAGTTTAAAAAAAAAATAATCCTGGGGCCATGAGATCCTCCGCGGTGGCTACCCCATGTGTAGCACGGTGTTACCGCTAAGGAGGTAAAATATAAAATAAAACAGTGGGACTGTGGAATATCTTATAAAGTGATTTTTAGGAGAAGGAGGTTAGATACAATTACAGTGGCTTGCAAAAGTATTAGGCCCCCTTGAAGTTTTCCACATTTTGTCACATTTCTGCCACACACATGAATCAATTTTATTGGAATTCCACGTGACAGACCAATACAAAGTGGTGTACACGTGAGAAGTGGAACGGAAATCATACATCATTCCAAACATTTTTTACAAATCAATAACTGCAAAGTGGGGTGTGCGTAATTATTCAGCCCCCTTTGGTCTGAGTGCAGTCAGTTGCCCATAGACATTGCCTGATGGGTGCTAATGACTAAATAGAGTGCACCTGTGTGTAATCTAATGTCAGTACAAATACAGTTGCTCTGTGAGGGCCTCAGAGGTTGCCTAAGAGAATATTGGGAGCAACAACACCATGAAGTCCAAAGAACACACCAGACAGGTCAGGGATAAAGTTATTGAGAAATTTAAAGCAGGCTTAGGCTACAAAAAGATTTCCAAAGCCTTGAACATCCCACGGAGCACTGTTCAAGCGATCATTCAGAAATGGAAGGAGTATGGCACAACTGTAAACTTACCAAGACAAGGCAGTCCACCTAAACTCACAGGCCGAACAAGGAGAGCGCTGATCAGAAATGCAGTCAAGAGGCCCATGGTGACTCTGGACGAGCTGCAAAGATCTACAGCTCAGGTGGGAGACACTGTCAATAGGACAACTATTAGTCATGCACTGTACAAAGTTGGCCTTTATGGAAGAGTGACAAGAAGAAAGCCATTGTTAACAGAAAAGCATAAGAAGTCCCGTTTGCAGTTTGTCACAAGCCATGTGGGGGACACAGCAACCATGTGGAAGAAGGTGCTCTGGTCAGATGAGACCAAAATGGAACTTTTGGCCAAAATGCAAAACGCTATGTGTGGCGGAAAACCAACACTGCACATCACTCTGAACACACCATCCCCACTGTCAAATATGGTGGTGGCAGCATCATGCTCTGGGGGTGCTTCTCTTCAGCAGGGACAGGGAAGATGGTCAGAGTTGATGGGAAGATGGATGGAGCCAAATACAGGGCAAACCTGGAAGAAAACCTCTTGGAGTCTGCAAAAGACTTGAGACTGGGGCGGAGATTCACCTTCCAGCAGGACAACGACTAAACATAAAGCCAGGGAAACAATGGAATGGTTTAAAACAAAACATATCCATGTGTTAGAATGGCCCAGCCAAAGTCCAGATCTAAATCCAATCGAGAATCTGTGGCAAGATCTGAAAACTGCTGTTCACAAACACTGTCCATCTAATCTGACTGAGCTGGAGCTGTTTTGCAAAGCAGAATGGGCAAGGATTTCAGTCTAGGTGTGCAAAGCTGGTAGAGACATACCCTAAAAGACTGGCAGCTGTAATTGCAGCAAAAGGTGGTTCTGCAAAGTATTGACTCAGGGGGGCTGAATAATTACGCACACCCCACTTTGCAGTTATTGATTTGTAAAAAATGTTTGGAATCATGTATGATTTTCGTTCCACTTCTCACATGTACACCACTTTGTATTGGTCTTTCACATGGAATTCCAATAAAATTGATGCATGTTTGTGGCAGTAATGTGACAAAATGTGGAAACCGTCAAGGGGGCCGAATACTTTTGCAAGCCACTGTATATTTTGTACTGACTTTAAAAAAGGTATTACTTTTACAAGGACTATTGATGTCACCGCCTGTGATACATTTCAGAATGTAAATCAGGGAAAGGAAACATTAGGATAGGCAAACACTGACTAAATAATTTATAGATGAATATTGTAAAAAATAGGCAATTTAATGCATGATGTTATTTTCAGTAGAGTTCCCTTTTAAGGAGTTACCGTTGCTTGCTCCTCCTACAATGGTTCTAGCGCACTCACCTGGGCACAGCGAGCAGCACGTTGGGCGGAGCTTGCTGGGAGAAGGGGATCAGTGGTCTGAAAGACAAGAGAAATAAATGTATGAGCCAGAGGAAGACATCCACATACCGGTGACATTGAGGAGCTGACGCCGGTGTCTGTTATCTGTCTAGCTTTGTACTTCTCAGACAGCACACCTTTCTTGCTTTGTTGGGTGTGCCAGGTCTAGTCCGTGTGGCTAGCACAGACTCAGCGTAATCCAAAAAAGAATGATGTCCAGCAGGTTATGCCTTCATTGCAGCCCAACCTGCCCACACAACGGACAGTTGCCGCTTCGAATGGATAGACCGCAAGCTGTCACCGCTCTATCCGTTCCAAACGGCAACTGTCCGCTGTGTGGGCAGATTGGGCTGCAATGAAGGCATAGCCCATGTCTGGAAGATGCTTCTATCCACTTACAGTATATGCAGCTAAGAGCTTGAATACTATGGAGCTAGAATTACATCCTTGAGGCTTTCGCATGTTTTTGGCTACATTTTTAAGACACGGCCAGCGCTGGTCATCATTCTTTTTTGGTTATCTGTCCAGCTCACACACACCTATAGCTGTAGATCAGGGAAACAATCAATATTGTCCTGATATTGTCTGTTTGGACTCATATCTTGCAGCACTACATACCAGACAAGATTCCAGCAGGAAATGGATCTGATCACCAGTAGGGGGAACCCCAGTCATGTCCTTTCATTGTCAAGAGCTTCAGCCCTCCTCCGGGACTTACCTCCACACCATGGCAGACATCCTCCGAGCCCGGGAACTTTCAAGCATAGCCTTTAAAGGACACCTGAAGTGAGCGAGATATGGAGGCTGCCATATTTATTTCCTGTTAAACAATTCCAGCCTGGCAGTCCTGCTGATTTCTTTGG
Source organism: Hyperolius riggenbachi (assembly GCF_040937935.1). NCBI lineage: Eukaryota > Metazoa > Chordata > Amphibia > Anura > Hyperoliidae > Hyperolius > Hyperolius riggenbachi. Next base: position 565,151,459 of record NC_090647.1, read on the forward strand.
CTGCAGTAGTGTCTAAGCCACACACGACTGAAACAAGCATGCAGCTAATCCAGCCACACTTCAGTCAGAGCACCTGATCTGCTGCATGCTTGTTCAGGGGCTATGGCTAAAAAGTATATCCCTCTCATGTCAGGTGTCCTTTAAAGCAAACCTTTAGAGCAGCCTACTGGGCCAATCAAAGTGCGGGGATCACGTTCCATTAAAGCCACTGGACCCGCCGGGGCTCAGGGCAGGATCAGTGGATCGGCCGTTACTCAGAAGGAGCACTACCGCGTGTAGAATCCGCATAACTTGCGCTCCTCTCATTAAAGAATCACTATCGCGAAAAAGTAGGTAGTTAAAATCTGACAGAACCGACAGGTCCATCTCCTCATGGGGGATTCTCAGGGTTTTCTTTGTTTTCAACAGCATTGCCTGAACAGCAGTTGCAAAGTCTAACTGACATAATAGTGTGCAGGCGAGTAGGGAGGCTGGCAGTTATCTTACTATTTTGGCAGTTAAACTGCTGTTCAGGGAATGCTGTTGAAATCGAAGAAAACCCTGAGAATCCCCCATGAGGAGATGGACTAGGCCAAAACCTGTCCGTTCTGTCAGATTTTTACTACCTACTTTTTTCAGGATAGCGGTCCTTTAAGTTGCGCTGCTTTAGCCCCCTGGTAATGGGGGGGGGGGGGGGCTATGTCACCTCGCACTGGTGTAGCTTAGGAGCTGTGGGCCCCAAGTTTTCCATTGGTTTCCACAGTTGAAAAAACAAAACATTTTTTCTAGGAATTTTTTTAAATCTATTTTCTCAAAAACTACAAGATGGTTTTAAAAAAAAAATTTTTTATTTTTTTTTTTTTTTACTTGTTCCCAACTTTCACATTTTTTGGACAATTACACATACTGTAAGAGCAAAGTTGTGAAATGTGATTGCGGTTATGTGGAAAATTAATTATGAATTTGCCAGAAATATTGAATTAGGATTTCGCATCACTATTAAGAATTTCTATGCAAAATTTGAGTTCAACACTAGAAAGGAGGAGGCAGGCAGCAGGGAAAACAAGAAAGCTAATTACATGAGAGTATGAAAGTTAGTGAAAACATTTTCCTAGACACAAATGATGATTGTGTGGTAATGGATCCAGAGCGACAGCAGAATCGTCCCCATTGAGAGCCACACTATCATATTTCTGTGAGCAGAGATAAAGTGACAGGCAGCAATGAGCACCAGTGGTGAGCAGAGATACAGTGACAGGCAGCAATGGGCACCAGTGGTGAGCAGAGATAAAGTGACAGGCAGCAACGAGCACCAGTGGTGAGCAGAGATACAGTGACAGGCAGCAATGAGCACCAGTGGTGAGCAGAGATACAGTGACGGACAGCAACGAGCACCAGTGGTGAGCAGAGATACAGTGACGGACAGCAATGAGCACCAGTGACAGGCAGCAATGAGCACTAGTGGTGAGCAGAGATACAGTGACAGGCAGCAATGAGCACTAGTGGTGAGCAGAGATACAGTGACAGGCAGCAATGAGCACTAGTGGTGAGCAGAGATACAGTGGTAGGCAGCAATGAGCACCAGTGACAGGCAGCAATGAGCACTAGTGGTGAGCAGAGATACAGTGACAGGCAGCAATGAGCACCAGTGGTGAGCAGAGATACAGTGACAGGCAGCAATGAGTACCAGTGACAGGCAGCAATGAGCACCAGTGGTGAGCAGAGATACAGTGACAGGCAGCAATGAGCACCAGTGGTGAGCAGAGATACAGTGACGGACAGCAATGAGCACCAGTGACGGGCAGCAATGAGCAACAGTGACGGGCAGCAATGAGCACCAGTGGTGAGCAGAGATACAGTGACGGACAGCAATGAGCACCAGTGACGGGCAGCAATGAGCAACAGTGACGGGCAGCAATGAGCACCAGTGACGGGCAGCAATGAGCACCAGTGACGGGCAGCAATGAGCAACAGTGACGGGCAGCAATGAGCACCAGTGGTGAGCAGAGATACTGTGACAGGCAGCAACGAGCACCAGTGGTGGCCAGAGATACAGTGGTAGGCAGCAATGAGTACCAGTGACAGGCAGCAATGAGCACCAGTGGTGGGCAGAGATACAGTGGCAGGCAGCAATGAGTACCAGTGACAGGCAGCAATGAGCACCAGTGGTGAGCAGAGATACAGTGACAGGCAGCAATGAGCACCAGTGGTGAGCAGAGATACAGTGACGGACAGCAATGAGCACCAGTGACGTGCAGCAATGAGCAACAGTGACGGGCAGCAATGAGCACCAGTGGTGAGCGGAGATACAGTGACGGGCAGCAATGAGCACCAGTGACGGGAAGCAATGAGCACCAGTATCGGGCAGCAATGAGCACCAGTGGTGAGCAGAGATACAGTGACAGGCAGAAATGGGCACCAGTGACAGGCAGCAATGGGCACCAGTGGTGAGCAGAGATACAGTGACAGGCAGCAATGAGCACAATGAGGCTGGTTATATGTATATTGCCTGTAGAGGGCACTGTGCAAACACTGAGGCTGGTTATATGTGTATTGCCTGCAGGGGGCACTATGCACACACTGAGGCTGGTTATATGTATATTGCCTGTAGAGGGCACTGTGCACACACTGAGGCTGGTTATATGTATATTGCCTGCAGTGGGCACTGTGCAGAAACACTGAGGCTGGTTATATGTATATTGCCTGCAGAGGGCACTGTGCACACACTGAGGCTGGTTATATGTATATTGCCTGCAGAGGGCACTGTGCACACACTGAGGCTGGTTATATGTATATTGCCTGCAGAGGGCACTGTGCAGAAACACTGAGGCTGGTTATATGTATATTGCCTGCAGTGGGCACTGTGCAGAAACACTGAGGCTGGTTATATGTATATTGCCTGCAGAGGGCACTGTGCAGAAACACTGAGGCTGGGTAGATGTATATTGCCTGCAGAGGGCACTGTGCAGAAACACTGAGGCTGGTTATATGTATATTGCCTGCAGAGGGCACTGTGCAGAAACACTGAGGCTGGTTATATGTATATTGCCTGCAGAGGGCACTGTGCACACACTGAGGCTGGTTATATGTATATTGCCTGCAGAGGGCACTGTGCAAACACTGAGGCTGGTTATATGTATATTGCCTGCAGAGGGCACTGTGCACACACTGAGGCTGGTTATATGTATATTGCCTGCAGAGGGCACTGTGCAGAAACACTGAGGCTGGTTATATGTATATTGCCTGCAGAGGGCACTGGGCACACACTGAGGCTGGTTATATGTATATTGCCTGCAGAGGGCACTGTGCAAACACTGAGGCTGGTTATATGTATATTACCTGCAGAGGGCACTGGGCACACACTGAGGCTGGTTAGATGTATATTGCCTGCAGAGGGCACTGTGCACACACTGAGGCTGGTTATATGTATATTGCCTGTAGAGGGCACTGTGCACACACTGAGGCTGGTTATATGTATATTGCCTGCAGAGGGCACTGTGCACACACTGAGGCTGGTTATATGTGTATTCCCTGCAGAGGGCACTGTGCAGAAACACTGAGGCTGGTTATATGTATATTGCCTGCAGAGGGCACTGTGCGCACACTGAGGCTGGTTATATGTATATTGCCTGTAGAGGGCACTATGCACACACTGAGGCTGGTTATATGTATATTGCCTGTAGAGGGCACTATGCACACACTGAGGCTGGTTATATGTATATTGCCTGCAGAGGGCACTGGGCACACACTGAGGCTGGTTATATGTATATTGCCTGCAGAGGGCACTGTGCACACACTGAGGCTGGTTATATGTATATTGCCTGCAGAGGGCACTGTGCAGAAACACTGAGGCTGGTTATATGTATATTGCCTGCAGAGGGCACTGGGCAGAAACACTGAGGCTGGTTATATGTATATTGCCTGCAGAGGGCACTGTGCAGAAACACTGAGGCTGGTTATATGTATATTGCCTGCAGGGGGCACTGTGCAAACACTGAGGCTGGTTATATGTATATTGCCTGCAGAGGGCACTGGGCACACACTGAGGCTGGTTAGATGTATATTGCCTGCAGAGGGCACTGTGCACACACTGAGGCTGGTTATATGTATATTGCCTGTAGAGGGCACTGTGCACACACTGAGGCTGGTTATATGTATATTGCCTGCAGAGGGCACTGTGCACACACTGAGGCTGGTTATATGTGTATTGCCTGCAGAGGGCACTGTGCAGAAACACTGAGGCTGGTTATATGTGTATTGCCTGCAGAGGGCACTGTGCAAAAACACTGAGGCTGGTTATATGTATATTGCCTGCAGGGGGCACTGTGCACACACTGAGGCTGGTTATATGTATATTGCCTGCAGAGGGCACTGTGCAGAAACACTGAGGCTGGTTATATGTATATTGCCTGCAGAGGGCACTGTGCAGAAACACTGAGGCTGGTTATATGTGTATTGCCTGCAGAGGGCACTGTGCAGAAACACTGAGGCTGGTTATATGTGTATTGCCTGCAGAGGGCACTGTGCAGAAACACTGAGGCTGGTTATATGTATATTGCCTGCAGAGGGCACTGTGCAGAAACACTGAGGCTGGTTATATGTATATTGCCTGCAGAGGGCACTGTGCAGAAACACTGAGGCTGGTTATATGTGTATTGCCTGCAGAGGGCACTGTGCAGAAACACTGAGGCTGGTTATATGTATATTGCCTGCAGAGGGCACTGTGCAAACACTGAGGCTGGTTATATGTGTATTGCCTGCAGAGGGCACTGTGCAGAAACACTGAGGCTGGTTATATGTATATTGCCTGCAGAGGACACTGTGCAAACACTGAGGCTGGTTATATGTATATTGCCTGCAGAGGGCACTATGCAGAAACACTGAGGCTGGTTATATGTATATTGCCTGCAGAGGGCACTGTGCAGAAACACTGAGGCTGGTTATATGTATATTGCCTGCAGAGGGCACTGTGCACACACTGAGGCTGGTTATATGTGTATTCCCTGCAGAGGGCACTGTGCAGAAACACTGAGGCTGGTTATATGTATATTGCCTGCAGAGGGCACTGTGCACACACTAAGGCTGGTTATATGTGTATTGCCTGCAGAGGGCACTGTGCAGAAACACTGAGGCTGGTTATATGTATATTGCCTGCAGAGGGCACTGTGCACACACTGAGGCTGGTTATATGTGTATTCCCTGCAGAGGGCACTGTGCAGAAACACTGAGGCTGGTTATATGTATATTGCCTGCAGAGGGCACTGTGCACACACTGAGGCTGGTTATATGTGTATTGCCTGCAGAGGGCACTGTGCAGAAACACTGAGGCTGGTTATATGTATATTGCCTGCAGAGGGCACTGTGCACACACTGAGGCTGGTTATATGTGTATTGCCTGCAGAGGGCACTGTGCAGAAACACTGAGGCTGGTTATATGTATATTGCCTGCAGAGGGCACTGTGCACACACTGAGGCTGGTTATATATATATTGCCTGCAGAGGGCACTGTGCACACACTGAGGCTGGTTATATGTATATTGCCTGCAGGGGGCACTGTGCACACACTGAGGCTGGTTATATGTATATTGCCTGCAGGGGGCACTGTGCAGAAACACTGAGGCTGGTTATATGTATATTGCCTGCAGGGGGCACTGTGCACACACTGAGGCTGGTTATATGTATATTGCCTGCAGAGGGCACTGGGCACACACTGAGGCTGGTTATATGTATATTGCCTGCAGAGGGCACTGTGCAGAAACACTGAGGCTGGTTATATGTATATTGCCTGCAGAGGGCACTGTGCAGAAACACTGAGGCTGGTTATATGTATATTGCCTGCAGAGGGCACTGTGTAGAAACACTGAGGCTGGTTATATGTATATTGCCTGCAGAGGGCACTGTGCGCACACTGAGGCTGGTTATATGTGTATTGCCTGCAGAGGGCACTGTGCAGAAACACTGAGGCTGGTTATATGTATATTGCCTGCAGGGGGCACTGTGCAGAAACACTGAGGCTGGTTATATGTATATTGCCTGCAGAGGGCACTGTGCGCACACTGAGGCTGGTTATATGTGTATTGCCTGCAGAGGGCACTGTGCAGAAACACTGAGGCTGGTTATATGTATATTGCCTGCAGAGGGCACTGTGCAGAAACACTGAGGCTGGTTATATGTATATTGCCTGCAGAGGGCACTGTGTAGAAACACTGAGGCTGGTTATATGTATATTGCCTGCAGTGGGCACTGTGCAGAAACACTGAGGCTGGTTATATGTGTATTGCCTGCAGAGGGCACTGTGCAGAAACACTGAGGCTGGTTATATGTATATTGCCTGCAGGGGGCACTGTGCAGAAACACTGAGGCTGGTTATATGTATATTGCCTGCAGGGGGCACTGTGCAGAAACACTGAGGCTGGTTATATGTATATTGCCTGCAGAGGGCACTGTGCGCACACTGAGGCTGGTTATATGTGTATTGCCTGCAGAGGGCACTGTGCAGAAACACTGAGGCTGGTTATATGTATATTGCCTGCAGAGGGCACTGTGCAGAAACACTGAGGCTGGTTATATGTATATTGCCTGCAGAGGGCACTGTGCAGAAACACTGAGGCTGGTTATATGTATATTGCCTGCAGAGGGCACTGTGTAGAAACACTGAGGCTGGTTATATGTATATTGCCTGCAGTGGGCACTGTGCAGAAACACTGAGGCTGGTTATATGTGTATTGCCTGCAGAGGGCACTGTGCAGAAACACTGAGGCTGGTTATATGTATATTGCCTGCAGGGGGCACTGTGCAGAAACACTGAGGCTGGTTATATGTATATTGCCTGCAGAGGGCACTGTGCGCACACTGAGGCTGGTTATATGTGTATTGCCTGCAGAGGGCACTGTGCAGAAACACTGAGGCTGGTTATATGTATATTGCCTGCAGAGGGCACTGTGCAGAAACACTGAGGCTGGTTATATGTATATTGCCTGCAGAGGGCACTGTGTAGAAACACTGAGGCTGGTTATATGTATATTGCCTGCAGTGGGCACTGTGCAGAAACACTGAGGCTGGTTATATGTGTATTGCCTGCAGAGGGCACTGTGCAGAAACACTGAGGCTGGTTATATGTATATTGCCTGCAGGGGGCACTGTGCAGAAACACTGAGGCTGGTTATATGTATATTGCCTGCAGAGGGCACTGTGCAAACACTGAGGCTGGTTATATGTGTATTGCCTGCAGGGGGCACTATGCAGAAACACTGAGGCTGGTTATATGTGTATTGCCTGCAGAGGGCACTGTGCAGAAACACTGAGGCTGGTTATATGTATATTGCCTGCAGGGGGCACTGTGCAGAAACACTGAGGCTGGTTATATGTATATTGCCTGCAGAGGGCACTGTGCGCACACTGAGGCTGGTTATATGTGTATTGCCTGCAGAGGGCACTGTGCAGAAACACTGAGGCTGGTTATATGTATATTGCCTGCAGAGGGCACTGTGCAGAAACACTGAGGCTGGTTATATGTATATTGCCTGCAGAGGGCACTGTGTAGAAACACTGAGGCTGGTTATATGTATATTGCCTGCAGTGGGCACTGTGCAGAAACACTGAGACTGGTTATATGTGTATTGCCTGCAGAGGGCACTGTGCAGAAACACTGAGGCTGGTTATATGTATATTGCCTGCAGGGGGCACTGTGCAGAAACACTGAGGCTGGTTATATGTATATTGCCTGCAGAGGGCACTGTGCAAACACTGAGGCTGGTTATATGTGTATTGCCTGCAGGGGGCACTATGCAGAAACACTGAGGCTGGTTATATGTGTATTGCCTGCAGAGGGCACTGTGCAGAAACACTGAGGCTGGTTATATGTATATTGCCTGCAGGGGGCACTGTGCAGGAACACTGAGGCTGGTTATATGTATATTGCCTGCAGAGGGCACTGTGCAGAAACACTGAGGCTGGTTATATGTATATTGCCTGCAGAGGGCACTGTGCAGAAACACTGAGGCTGGTTATATGTATATTGCCTGCAGAGGGCACTGTGCAGAAACACTGAGGCTGGTTATATGTATATTGCCTGCAGAGGGCACTGTGCAGAAACACTGAGGCTGGTTATATGTATATTGCCTGCAGGGGGCACTGTGCAGAAACACTGAGGCTGGTTATATGTATATTGCCTGCAGAGGGCACTGTGCAAACACTGAGGCTGGTTATATGTGTATTGCCTGCAGGGGGCACTGTGCAGAAACACTGAGGCTGGTTATATGTGTATTGCCTGCAGAGGGCACTGTGCAGAAACACTGAGGCTGGTTATATGTATATTGCCTGCAGAGGGCACTGTGCGCACACTGAGGCTGGTTATATGTGTATTGCCTGCAGAGGGCACTGTGCACACACTGAGGCTGGTTATATGTATATTGCCTGCAGGGGGCACTGTGCGCACACTGAGGCTGCTTTATGGTGTGTTGTGAAACCTAATGCTCTACACTCAGGCTCACTAATATAATTTTTATACTATTTGCACATTGCACTTAGAACACCCGTGTGACCTGATTGTGACTCTCTCAGGAACAGCATTTCGGGGACATCCTGTGTAAGGAGACTTAAAGCGAACCTTAAGTCGAAAAAAAAACAACTCATGACTTTTACTCACCTGGGGCTTCCAATAGCCCCCTGCAGCTGTCCGGTGCCCTCGCCGTGTCCCTCCGATCCTCCTGTCCCCGCCGGCAGCCACTTCCGGTTTCGCCGTCAGGAGCCGACAGGCTGGGAACGCAAGTGATTCTTCGCGTTCCCAGCCACAATTGCGTCCCCTATGCTTCATGCTATAGCAGCATAGAGGGCGCAATTGTGGCCGGGAACGCGAAGAATCACTTGCGTTCCCAGCCTGTCTCTGCTCTGTTAATGTTCTATTTCTTAGCTCTACTACACATACAAATCATTATATCATCATTTTTTTACCGCTTTAGTGCCTCTTTAGAAGGAAATAAATATGACAGCCTCCATAGCCCTCTTGCCACAGTTGTCCTATAAATGAGTTAGCCGTTTACAATATCAGAGCGTGGAATATGTCTTTGGAAAGATTTGTTGCTTGTTTTTGTTGCCGGTAAAGTCGTTTCTGTGATGTTGGCTGTTTGATCGGGGTAATGTTTGTAGAGCGTGTGTACGGACCTTTATAGTTCTGAACTGAGAGACAGGTTTTCTATTCAGAGAGCGCCTCTGTGTAATGCAGTCACACATGTCACGGATTACAGGTAAATCCTCTTCCTGTATCATTACCTCTCAAAATACTTGTATCGGTTGCGGCCAGACACCTCTGCGTTCCCGGCGTCCTGCTGGAGAGCCTGCGATCTGGAAGAGAAGACGGAGCCATCGTCACTATGGTTACATCCAATCACAGTAGCCCTGAGGAGCAGGAGGGACTCCAATACATTCTATAGCACAGAGGCAGCCCTATAGCCAGGATATCATCAGCTGTATGCTGTGCATTATCCCAGCTCTGTCCCACAGCGCCCTCTGCTGCTCACTCACACACACTGCTTACCCAGCCTCCTGCCTCAGTGCCAGCAGCCTCTGCTCTCCTCGTCCACTGACAATGGATGAATCCCAGCTCTGTATCACAGCGCACTCTGCTGCTCACTCACACACACTGCTTACCCAGCCTCCTGCCTCAGTGCCAGCAGCCTCTGCTCTCCTCCTCACTGACAATGGATGAATCCCAGCTCTGTCCCACAGCGCCCTCTGCTGCTCACTCACACACACTGCTTACCCAGCCTCCTGCCTCAGTGCCAGCAGCCTCTGCTCTCCTCGTCCACTGACAATGGATGAATCCCAGCTCTGTATCACAGCGCACTCTGCTGCTCACTCACACACACTGCTTACCCAGCCTCCTGCCTCAGTGCCAGCAGCCTCTGCTCTCCTCCTCACTGACAATGGATGAATCCCAGCTCTGTCCCACAGCGCCCTCTGCTGCTCACTCACACACACTGCTTACCCAGCCTCCTGCCTCAGTGCCAGCAGCCTCTGCTCTCCTCGTCCACTGACAATGGATGAATCCCAGCTCTGTATCACAGCGCACTCTGCTGCTCACTCACACACACTGCTTACCCAGCCTCCTGCCTCAGTGCCAGCAGCCTCTGCTCTCCTCCTCACTGACAATGGATGAATCCCAGCTCTGTCCCACAGCGCCCTCTGCTGCTCACTCACACACACTGCTTACCCAGCCTCCTGCCTCAGTGCCAGCAGCCTCTGCTCTCCTCGTCCACTGACAATGGATGAATCCCAGCTCTGTATCACAGCGCACTCTGCTGCTCACTCACACACACTGCTTACCCAGCCTCCTGCCTCAGTGCCAGCAGCCTCTGCTCTCCTCCTCACTGACAATGGATGAATCCCAGCTCTGTCCCACAGCGCCCTCTGCTGCTCACTCACACACACTGCTTACCCAGCCTCCTGCCTCAGTGCCAGCAGCCTCTGCTCTCCTCCTCACTGACAATGGATGAATCCCAGCTCTGTCCCACAGCGCCCTCTGCTGCTCACTCACACACACTGCTTACCCAGCCTCCTGCCTCAGTGCCAGCAGCCTCTGCTCTCCTCGTCCACTGACAATGGATGAATCCCAGCTCTGTATCACAGCGCACTCTGCTGCTCACTCACACACACTGCTTACCCAGCCTCCTGCCTCAGTGCCAGCAGCCTCTGCTCTCCTCCTCACTGACAATGGATGAATCCCAGCTCTGTCCCACAGCGCCCTCTGCTGCTCACTCACACACACTGCTTACCCAGCCTCCTGCCTCAGTGCCAGCAGCCTCTGCTCTCCTCGTCCACTGACAATGGATGAATCCCAGCTCTGTATCACAGCGCCCTCTGCTGCTCACTCACACACACTGCTTACCCAGCCTCCTGCCTCAGTGCCAGCAGCCTCTGCTCTCCTCCTCACTGACAATGGATGAATCCCAGCTCTGTCCCACAGCGCCCTCTGCTGCTCACTCACACACACTGCTTACCCAGCCTCCTGCCTCAGTGCCAGCAGCCTCTGCTCTCCTCCTCACTGACAATGGATGAATCCCAGCTCTGTCCCACAGCGCCCTCTGCTGCTCACTCACACACACTGCTTACCCAGCCTCCTGCCTCAGTGCCAGCAGCCTCTGCTCTCCTCCTCACTGACAATGGATGAATCCCAGCTCTGTCCCACAGCGCCCTCTGCTGCTCACTCACACACACTGCTTACCCAGCCTCCTGCCTCAGTGCCAGCAGCCTCTGCTCTCCTCGTCCACTGACAATGGATGAATCCCAGCTCTGTATCACAGCGCACTCTGCTGCTCACTCAGACACACTGCTTACCCAGCCTCCTGCCTCAGTGCCAGCAGCCTCTGCTCTCCTCCTCACTGACAATGGATGAATCCCAGCTCTGTATCACAGCGCACTCTGCTGCTCACTCACACACACTGCTTACCCAGCCTCCTGCCTCAGTGCCAGCAGCCTCTGCTCTCCTCCTCACTGACAATGGATGAATCCCAGCTCTGTCCCACAGCGCCCTCTGCTGCTCACTCACACACACTGCTTACCCAGCCTCCTGCCTCAGTGCCAGCAGCCTCTGCTCTCCTCGTCCACTGACAATGGATGAATCCCAGCTCTGTATCACAGCGCACTCTGCTGCTCACTCAGACACACTGCTTACCCAGCCTCCTGCCTCAGTGCCAGCAGCCTCTGCTCTCCTCGTCCACTGACAATGGATGAATCCCAGCTCTGAATCACAGCGCACTCTGCTGCTCACTCACACACACTGCTTACCCAGCCTCCTGCCCCAGTGCCAGCAGCCTCTGCTCTCCTCCTCACTGACAATGGATGAATCCCAGCTCTGTCCCACAGCGCCCTCTGCTGCTCACTCACACACACTGCTTACCCAGCCTCCTGCCTCAGTGCCAGCAGCCTCTGCTCTCCTCGTCCTCGCCACTGACGATCGATGAATTGTGGGACGGGATCTTTGAGCTGCAGGCGCAGTGTGTAGCGGGGCTGATGGACCAATTCACTGAACATGGTGGGGAATTCAGGAATTTTTTGCTGAGTGGAAACAACAGAAGAAACATCAATGAGGGAGAATTAATGATTAATTACAGTATAAATCTCAGATCAGTGTATACAGGATCTTAATAGACACACAGCTCCATCTTACATACAGCTAACCTCGTGTCCTCCCCATTATCCCCTAAGGGCCTTTACACACTGCTGCGCTTGCGCTGCGTTTTTTAAATCGCAAAGCCTTTATGAAAATATAAAAATCACATCGTACCAGTGTCTACAGGTCTTCACGATTTTCATGATTTTTCAAAAGATCTTGAGATTAAAAAATGCATACGGTTTTAGAAGTAAAGCGCAAGCGCAGCAGTGTGTACAGACCCTTACGCTTTAATTTGGTATGGGCACAGCTCTCTCTCCTATTGTATCTTGGTAGACACACAGATCAATCTTATAAATATATAGCTTACTGACTCCTCTTACCTCTTGTGTCCTCCCATTATCCCCTTACACTGTTATCTGGTATGGGCAGAGCTCTCTCTCCTATTGTATCTTGGTATACACACAGATCAATCTTATATATCTTGGTAGACACACAGCTCCATCGTATATTATTAGTATTTAGTATTTATGTAGCTCCGACATATTACGCAGCGCTGTACAGAATATATTGTCTTAATTGTCCCTCAGAGGGGCTCACATTCTAATGCCTACCATAGTGACATGTCTATGTGTGTATCGTGTAGTACATGTATTGTAGTCTAGGGCCAATTTAGAGGGATTATGAATGAAGTTTGGTATAACCTATTGAGTCACGCTTTTTGTTACTGAACCAATTTAGGGGGAAGCCAATTAACTCATCTGCATGTTTTTGGGATGTGGGAGGAAACTGGAGTGCCCGCAGCCCGGAGGAAACCCACACAGATACGGGGAAAACATACAAACTCTGTGCAAACTGGGCACCCAGTGCTGCAAGGCAAGAGTGTTAACCACTACGCCACCTGCTGCTCAATATATATATACAGGATCTTCTCAAATAATTAGCATATTGTGATAAAGTTCATTATTTTCTGTAATGTACTGATAAACATTAGACTTTCATATATTTTAGATTCATTACACACAACTGAAGTAGTTCAAGCCTTTTATTGTTTTAATATTGATGATTTTGGCATACAGCTCATGAAAACCCAAATTTCCTATCTCAAAAAATTAGCATATTTCATCCGACCAATAAAAGAAAAGTGTTTTTAAAACAAAGAAAGTCAACCTTCAAATAATTATGTTCAGTTATGCACTCAATACTTGGTCGGGAATCCTTTTGCAGAAATGACTGCTTCAATGCGGCGTGGCATGGAGGCAATCAGCCTGTGGCACTGCTCAGGTGTTATGGAGGCCCAGGATGCTTCGATAGCGGCCTTAAGCTCATCCAGAGTGTTGGGTCTTGCGTCTCTCAACTTTCTCTTCACAATATCCCACAGATTCTCTATGGGGTTCAGGTCAGGAGAGTTGGCAGGCCACTTGAGCACAGTAATACCATGGTCAGTAAACCATTTACCAGTGGTTTGGGCACTGTGAGCAGGTGCCAGGTCATGCTGAAAAATGAAATCTTCATCTCCATAAAGCTTTTCAGCAGATGGAAGCATGAACCCACTTTTGAACCAGAAACAGCGGCAGAAGCGCCTGACCTGGGCTACAGAGAAGCAGCACTGGACTGTTGCTCAGTGGTCCAAAGTACTTTTTTCAGATGAAAGCAACTTTTACATGTCATTCGGAAATCAAGGTGCCAGAGTCTGGAGGAAGACTGGGGAGAGGGAAATGCCAAAATGCCTGAAGTCCAGTGTCAAGTACCCACAGTCAGTGATGGTCTGGGGTGCCATGTCAGCTGCTGGTGTTGGTCCACTGTGTTTTATCAAGGGCAGGGTCAATGCAGCTAGCTATCAGGAGATTTTGGAGCACTTCATGCTTCCATCTGCTGAAAAGCTTTATGGAGCTGAAGATTTCATTTTTCAGCACGACCTGGCACCTGCTCACAGTGCCAAAACCACTGGTAAATGGTTTACTGACCATGGTATTACTGTGCTCAGTTGGCCTGCCAACTCTCCTGACCTGAACCCCATAGAGAATCTGTGGGATATTGTGAAGAGATAGTTGAGAGACGCAAGACCCAACACTCTGGATGAGCTTAAGGCCGCTATGGAAGCATCCTGGGCCTCCATAACACCTGAGCAGTGCCACAGGCTGATCGCCACCATGCCACGCCGCATTGAAGCAGTCATTTCTGCAAAAGGATTCCCGACCAAGTATTGAGTGCATAACTGAACATAATTATTTGAAGGTTGACTTTCTTTGTTTTAAAAACACTTTTCTTTCATTGGTCGGATGAAATATGCTAATTTTTTGAGATAGGAATTTGGGGTTTTCATGAGCTGTATGCCAAAATCATCAATATTAAAACAATAAAAGGCTTGAACTACTTCAGTTGTGTGTAATGAATCTAAAATATATGAAAGTCTAATGTTTATCAGTACATTACAGAAAATAATGAACTTTATCACAATATGCTAATTTTTTTAGAAGACCCTGTATATATATATATATGTGTGTGTGTAAACTCCATGGGACCAGGAAAAGTGGGTTACCATATGCTCACTATATCACAATTTGTCATTTTCCTGCACATAAAGTACAGTATACTACAGCATATTGTTGTATTTTAATTCAGTCAATAATTGGGTAGTCATTTTTTTCCTGCTGTTTTATTGAAAATGCAAAACCTCAATCAACTGTTTTACAAAATGTATTTTGTTTCTATGGCAAAAATACACCACCAGCGAGCGGCACCACAGAGTCAGTCAGTCCGCACACAGAGACACGCAGCTGGCTAGAGCATCCAGCGGCCGCCGCGGTCAGACTCAGACAGTTTGGGTTGGCAGAGGTGGCCCCCTTTGCTTTACTTATAGCGTACAGTAGCGGATAATGCTGCTGTCATTCTTTAGCAAGGATGCACATTTGGTGGACGGACTACAAGGTCTAGAATACCATAGGGTTGGAGAAATCACAGCATGCATCCTGTAACAGGGTAACACAAAAACTTCCTGATCACACTTGGGCCAATCATGCAGCCTTTCTCCAAAATGCAGCCAATCATCATGCAGTGCAACCCGTGCTAAGTCCCGCCTGCGGAGGTATCGGAGCTCTCGGCTGGCTATGCAACCCTAAGGTATTCTAGACCTTGTAGTCCGTCCACCAAATATATTACAATAAATGTTAACAACACGTCTATAACATCAGTTCCCAAAGCACGGTGCTTGGGGGTAATATTTGATTCCTCTCTCTCATTTACTCCTCACATTAACTCCCTAACCAGCTCCTGCCATTTCCAACTGAAAAACATAGCACGTATCCGACCTTTTCTCTGCCATGACACAACCAAAATGTTAGTACATGCTCTTATTATATCTCGATTGGACTATTGCAATATATTGCTTGGTGGACTTCCAACTAACCGACTATCACCGCTCAATTCTGTACTGAACTCTGCTGCTCGACTCATTCATCTCTCCTCTCGCTCTTCCTCTGCTGCTCCTCTCTGTCAAGCTCTTCACTGGCTACCAATTAATGAGAGGATTCAGTTCAAACTCTTAACCCTAACCTACAAAGCTCTCCACAATCTCTCTCCCCTGTACATCTCCTCACTAGTCTCCAGATACCAACCCAACCGCAATCTCAGATCTGCACACGAGCTTCTTCTATTCTCTTCTACAATTACCTCCTCACATTCACGTGTACAAGACTTCTCACGTGCCTCACCCCTCCTCTGGAATGCCCTTCCACAACACATCCGCCACTCTCCCACCTTTGAAATCTTTAAACGCTCCCTCAAAACCCACCTTTTCCGACAAGCATATTCTCTAGCTTAGGCCATGCACCCCCTAAATAACCTAATTACGCACTGCCTGTACATATACTGTATACTTCCCCCACCTGTTTCCACCCCATTCCTTTAGATTGTAAGCTCGCAAGGGCAGGGCTCTCACCCTTTTGTGTCATGGACTGTTATTAATAAGGTCCTAAAACAGGAGGGGTCCGAGGCTGCACTCAGCAATTACAAGGAGTGCAATAAAAATTGTAAAAAAGAAATTAGGCTAGCAAAGATCGAAGCTGAAAATCAAATCGCTAGGGATATCAAATCTAACCCAAAAAAGTTTTACAAGTACATCAACTCTAAAAAAAGAAAGGTTGACTGTATAGGACTCCTAAAGGATGAAGGTGGAAACTCAATGGTGGATGACCAAGGTAAGGCAGAGTTATTAAATGCTTTCTTTGCTTCTGTCTTTACAAAGGAAACAGCACTGTTGCAAATTACAGAGGCGGAAGAGTCTCAATCTTCTAACTGTAATATTAAATACTTAACGCAGGAAGAAGTGAAGGCAAGACTAAATAAATTAAAAATAGACAAGGCACCTGGCCCGGATGGCATGCATCCTCGGGTCCTAAGGGAATTAAGTTCAGTTATAGATAAACCCCTTTATCTTATCTTTTGTGACTCTCTTGCAACTGGCAGAGTCCCAGTGGATTGGCGTACAGCCCACGTTTTCCCATTATTTAAGAAGGGCAAAAAATCAGATCCAGGAAATTATAGACCTGTAAGCTTAACATCAGTTGTATGCAAACTATTTGAGGGGTTACTAAGAGATACTATACATGACTTCATAGTAGAAAATAATCTTATTTCTCAGCATCAACATGGGTTTACTAAAGACAGGTCCTGTTTGACTAACATGCTCAGCTTTTATGAGGTAGTGAATGCTAATATGGATATTGGGAATGCTGTAGATGTGATATACTTGGACTTTGCAAAGGCCTTCGACACTGTTCCCCACAGAAGTCTGGTGCAAAAGTTGAGGATGCAAGGACTGGGGAAGAGTTTGTGTGCATGGATAGGGAACTGGCTAATGGACAGAAAACAAAGAGTTGTGGTCAATGGATCATACTCAAAATGGGAGACTGTTAGCAGTGGGGTCCCACAGGGGTCTGTACTGGGTCCAGTGCTCTTCAATTTATTTATTAATGACCTAGTGGATACAGTAGTGAGCAATGTTGCTATTTTTGCAGATGATACAAAATTGTGCAGAATCATCAACTCTAAGGAAGATAGTGTTATATTGCAACAGGATCTGGATAGGATGGCTATATGGGCACATACATGGCAGATGAAATTCAATGTTGACAAATGTAAAGTCATGCATTTTGGTCGTACCAATGGTCTAACACCATACAAAATAAATGGGATACAGTTGGGGACATCAAACTTGGAGAAGGACTTAGGAGTACTCATCGACAACAAGTTAAATAATCGTACTCAATGCCAAGCCGCTGCAGCTAAAGCTAACAAAATTTTGGGATGCATTAAAAGGGAAATAAAAACTCGAGATGCTAGCATAATATTGCCCCTGTTTAACTCTCTAGTAAGGCCACATCTGGAATATGGAATTCAGTTCTGGGCACCACATTACAAAAAAGATATTGCAGTTCTAGAGCAGGTGCAGAGACGAGCAACAAAATTGATACGTGGGATGGAAGGTCTCACTTACCAAGAAAGGTTAGATAAACTGGGTTTATTTAGTCTAGAGAAAAGACGCCTTAGAGGAGATCTAATTAACATGTATAAATACATCAGAGGGCAATATAATAGCTTGGCGGATGAGCTTTTTGTCCCTAGGCCTTCTCAAAGGACTAGAGGACATGATCTGCGCATGGAGGAAAAACGTTTTAGCCATTTATTTAGGAAAGGGTTCTTTACAGTAAGAGTGATTAAGATGTGGAATGCATTGCCACAGGAAGTCGTTATGGCAAACTCTATACCTGCATTTAAAGGGGGCTTAGATGCTTTCCTTGCGTTGAATGACATCCATGGCTACAATTACTAGGTAATGCCAATGATGTTGATCCAGGGATTTTATCTGATTGCCATCTGGAGTCGGGAAGGAATTTTTACCTTGTAAGGGTTTTTTCGCCTTCCTCTGGATCAACAGGGATATGTGAGGGAGCAGGCTGGAGTTGTACTTTGTACTGGTTGAACTCGATGGACGTATGTCTTTTTTCAACCAAAGTAACTATGTAACTATGTAACTATGTAATTTAATTGCTTGCACACTGTTAGAAATTTATACATTTTAGTCATCATGTTAAATCAAATTGTAATCAGCAGTGCTGTATCTTGTATCAGTGTTTATATTTGATGTATATCATTGTCTGTATCATTATGTATCCCTTGTTTGTTTTCTTACATTGTACAGCGCTACGGAATATGTTGGCGCTTTATAAATAAATAATAATAATAAAGAGTAACAGCGGCGATATTCATTGCGCCCCTTTCAGACATCAGCTCACCTGCCAGCATGAAGACAGCAGCCGACCATGGGCGTCACACTGACTTATGATGCATGCACCGAACACTGTTTACTATATTCAGAGTCAGCATCATGTAGGGGCCAAAAAACATGTTTACTATAATAGAAGGTTTATTATATCAGAGTTTACTATACCAGGTGTTGCTCCCATAGACTTATAATGGAGATTGTCCGGGACCTGGAGAGGTAGTTTACTATACCAGAGTTTAGTATAACGGGATTATACTGTATCACAGCAGCCACTTACCACTCTGTCGTATGACACGTGTGCCTTGTATGACGCCTGCACATGGTCTCTCTCGCTGGAGAGCGTGTACACGGGATCTGCGGGGAAACAACACACAAATTATTCAAACTGATTACACAGTGGAGTATGAATGATCAGGGAAGGGGTGTCAGGGTATGGCGGGTGTCACCAGGTGGGGGGATGTTTTGAAGTTGGGGGTGTCAGGGTATGTGGGGTGAAGCGGAGTCACCAGCTAAGATGGTGTTAAAGAGACTCTGAAGCGAGAATAAATCTCGCTTCAGAGCTCATAGTTAGCAGGGGCACGTGTGCCCCTGCTAAACCACCGCATACGCGCCGCTAAACGGGGGTCCCTTGACCCCCCAAACCCCCTACTGCGACACTTGGTCGCAGGCTTGGTCGCTCCTGGAGGCAGAGCTAACGGCTGCAGCCCTGCCTCCATTCGCGTCTATCAGCCGCGCATCGCCGCCTCTCCCCCGCCCCTCTCAGTGAAGGAAGACTGAGAGGGGCGGGGGAGAGGCGGAGATACGTGTTGACAGACGCGTGTGGGGCAGGGCTGCGGCGGTTAGCCCTGCCCCAACCAGGAAGCGCTCCCCCGCTTTACGGAGGGGATTTGGGGGACAGGGACCCTCGTTAAGCCGCGGGATATCGGCGGTTTAGCAGGGGCACACGTGCCCCTGCTATCTAGGAGGTCTGAAGCGAGATTTATTCTCGCTTCAGACTCTCTTTAAGCTGGCCACTAACGGTCCAATTTCTAGCGAAAAATCGTTCGAGCGATCAGAAATTCTGATCGGATTGGTTGTAAATAATCTCCATTGGTGGACACAATCGATTATGAACGACTGAAAAAATTGTCGCCCGAATGAATTTTCGTCGAACGAAAATTTGGATTTTCTTGCTGGTCCTGATAGATAGGAAGCAATGATTGGTTAGTTGATGGTGTAGTGAACGATTTTTCGCTAGAAATTGGACAGTTAGTGGCCAGCTTTAGGATATGTGGGGTGGGGGTAACCAGGTAGGGGGGTGTCAGTGCTTCAGGCGGTGTCACCAGGGCTTAGGGGGCACCAGGTAAGGGTTGCCAGGGCTGGGGGAGTCAGGGTGAAGGGGTTATCAGGCTGTCGGGAGGAGGGGCTCCAGGCTGCTGACCCCCCCATGCTGCCCGCTCCGGCAGGTGAGGTATGGGGGTGTCGGGGTGTTACAGAGGGGGGTACCGTATAGGAAGTCATAGTGGCGGCTGGCTCGGTAGGGCCCCCCGGGGTTCCGGGTCACTGTTTGGCTCATTCTTCTTTGCGCTCTCCGCTGTCCGTCTCCATGGAGACCAGGCGCCGCCGCTGCTGGTTGCTACGGTGAGCCCGGCACGTGACAGCCAGAGGCGGGGCCGCGCCCTGGGATTGGTGGAAGAGGAAAGCGAGGCGCGCAGACTACACTTCCCGGCATGCTGCGCCCGAGCCGAGCTGCGATCGCTGCGTGCCCAGAATATGAGGAGGCCGCGTCATGAAGCCCCTCCCCGCCTATAGCAGCGCAGGATGGTGAAACCTGCAGGTCACAGTGATCACCACTTTTCCCTTACAGGAGATCCTGATTGACCCTTCATCCCCATAATTAGTATGATAGGCTGGGAGCAGGCTTGTTTGAATCACACTGTACCTGCTAGAGCCCTGCAAAGCTGCTTGTGCCTGGCTTTTCCCTCCGTGCACAAGCGCAGCCGCACTGTACCTGCGAGAGCCCTGCATGGAGTTGCTTGTGCCTGGCTTTTCCCTCCATGCACAAGCGCAGCCGCACTGTACCTGGGATAGCCCTGCATGGAGCTGCTTGTGTGAGGCTTTTCCCTCCGTGCACAAGCGCAGCCGCACACTACCTGGGAGAGCCCTGCATGAAGCTGCTTGTGCGTGGCTTTTCCCTCCGTGCACAAGCGCAGCCGCACTGTACCTGGAAGAGCCCTGCATGGAGCTGCTTGTGCATAGCTTTTTCCTCCGTGCACAAGCGCAGCCGAACTGTACCTGGGAGAGCCCTGCATGGAGCTGCTTGTGCCTAGCTTTTCCCTCCATGCACAAGAGCAGCCACACTGTACCTGGGAGAGCCCTGCATGGAGCTGCTTGTGCCTGTCTGTTCCCTCTATGCGCAAGCAATGCCGCACTGTACCTGGGAGAGCCCTGGATGGAGCTGCTTGTGCATGGCTTTTCCCTCCGTGCACAAGTGCAGCCGCACTGTACCTGCGAGAGCCCTGCATGGAGCTGCTTGTGCATGGCTGTTCCCTCCGTGCACAAGCGCAGCCACACTGTACCTGGGAGAGCCCTGCATGGAGCTGCTTGTGCGTGGCTTTTCCCTCCGTGCACAAGCAATGCTGCACTGTACTTGCGAGAGCCCTGCATGGAGCTTCTTGTGTGTGGCTTTTCCCTCCGTGCACAAGCGCAGCCACACTGTACTTGCGAGAGCTCTGCATTGAGCTGCTTGGCCTGGCTTTTCCCTCCGTGCACAAGCGCTGCCGCACTGTACCTGCGAGAGCCCTGCATGGAGCTGCTTGTGTGAGGCTTTTCCCTCCGTGCACAAGCGCTGCCACACTGTACCTGGGAGAGCCCTGCATGGAACTGCTTGTGCGTTGCTTTTACTTCTGTGCACATGCGCAGCCGCACTGTTGCCTGCAAGAGCCATGCATAGAGCTGCTTGTGAGTGGCTTTTCCCTCCGTGCACAAGCGCTGCCACACTGTACCTGCGAAAGCGCTTCATGGAGCTGCTTGTGCCTGACTTTTCCCTCCATGCACAAGCGCAGCCGCACTGTACCTGGGAGAGTCCTGCATGGAGCTGCTTGTGCATGGCTTTTCCCTCCGTGCACAAGCGCAGCCGCACTGTGCCAGGGAGAGCCCTGCATGGAGCTGCTTGTGCCTGGCTTTTCCCTCCGTGCACAAGCGCTGCCACACTGTACCTGCGAGAGCCCTGCATGGAGCTGCTTGTGCCTGGCTTTTCCCTCCGTGCACAAGCGCAGCCACACTGTACCTGCGAGAGCCCTGCATGGAGCTGTCTTTTCCCTTCATGCACAAGCAGTTTCGTGCTGCCATGCAGGTTCAGACACATCTCTTGCAGGCACAGTGTGGCTGTGCTTGTGCACAGAGGGAAGCACATTTGTGTAGAAGAGGGTCCCGGCAAGATGCGGAGGGATTGAGCAGGACACTGAAAGTCCCTGGAGTATCCCTCCACCAGTGTCCAGCGTTTCTTTTTTTTCACCCCAACTTTGCTTTATTGCGGACATAAATTGAAAACTGATCATACGTTAAAAATGATCATTAAACTTTAATATGAAATGCAGGTTTTTTTCTTCCAAGTATAAACATTCATTTAACTAATGGCAGGCTGAATCCTCCCCCCCCCCTCCCCCCAGGGCATCCTGCGTAGGCGAGATCGCAGTGCATGCTGGGACAACTACTACACAACCTCCCTGAATCGCTGAGGGAAACAATTCGCAGTTTTAAAGATGGTGGTGGGCTGAAATTGATGCTGGGACACCATATCTTACAACGGTCCTTTTTCCGGAGGGACAGTCCCTCATTTGAAACCAAGTCCCTCTGTCCCTCTTCCTCCTGTATTTGTCCCTCTTTAGGACTGATGTACAGATCTGTGTCAGTATATGGATTTCTCAAATGTTAAAATGAAGGAAAATGACTGATGATAGAAAGGAGCAGTGTGATTTCAATGAAAAACAACACCTTTGGCTTCTGAATTCTTTGTAGTATGTATAAGGGGGGTGTGGTGGAGGAGTGGTTAGAGGTGTGGGCGGGTCTTAAAGTGAACCAGAGACGAAGCACCCTCATGTATTTTACCATACATATCAATAGGAACATGACAGCAAACACCTACTCTGCTCTTTGTTTCATTTTTCACTGGTTAGTCTGCCTGTTATCCCCTCTGATAAGAATCCCCGACAGAGCATTCAGTCTAGCTTTGCCACGGAAAGATTATAGCTGAGTTTGTCTTCTCTGGTGTCTTTTCAAGCCCAAGCCTGCCCTCTCCTGGCTCTGCTTCACAGGAAAGCACATCCACAAGGGGGCAGACTTGGGCTTGAAAAGACATCACAGAAGACTGACTCAGCTATAATCATTACGGGGCGAAGCCAGACTGAATGCTCGGTCGGGGATTTTATCAGAGCTGAAAACAAGAAAACTGAGCAGTGAAAAATGAAACAAAGAGCAGAGTAGGTGTTTACTGTCATATTCCCATTGATGTATATGGTAAAATACACGAGGGTGCTTTGTCTCTGGTTCTCTTTAAAGGACATCTGAAATGAGAGGAATATGAAAGCTGCAATATCTATTTTGCAAAAATACCAGTTGCCTGGCTGTCCTGCGAATCACACCAGTAACAATCATGCAGCTAATCTTGTCAGATCTGACAATGTCAGAAACACCTGATCTGCTGCATGCTTGTTCCGGGGCTATGGCTAAAAGTATTAGAGACAGAGGATTAGCAGTAGAGTTGGGCCGAACCTCCGATTTTAGGTTCGCGAACCTGGTTCGCGAACTTCCGCGGAAGGTTCTGTTCGCGTTAAAGTTCGCGAACCGCAATAGACTTCAATGGGGATGCGAACTTTGAAAAAAAAAAAATTATGCTGGCCACAAAAGTGATGGAAAAGATGTTTCAAGGGGTCTAACACCTGGAGGGGGGCATGGCAGAGTGGAATACATGCCAAAAGTCCCGGGGAAAATCTGGATTTGACGCAAAGCAGCGTTTTAAGGGCAGAAATCACATTGCCTCTTGCACACTGCAAGCAATTCAGATTCAGATTCCGCTTTTTAATCTGTGTTTACTTCCGATTCAGATTCAGATTTGCAGTTTGCTCCCTGCACACTGCAAATCTGAATCGGAGGTAAAAACTGATTAAAAAGTGGAATCTGAATCTGAATTGCTTGCAGTGTGCAAGAGGCACACTGCAAATCCGTTTTCCGATTCCGTTTCCGATTCCGTTTCCGATTTTCCTTGAATACATTCAACAGAAAAACGGATCAAAAAACGCAGCATGCAGTTAAGATTAAAAATCTGAATTGGAATCGGATGTAAAAACAGATTAAAAAGCGGAATCGGAATCTGAAATGCATGCAGTGTGCAAGAGGCCTTAATGCTAAATGACAGGCCTAAAGTGCTTTAAAACATCTTGCATGTGTATACATCAATCAGGTAGTGTAATTAAGGTACTGCTTCACACTGACACACCAAACTCACCGTGTAACGCAGCGCAAACAGCTGTTTGTGTAGTGACGGCCGTGCTGGACTGGTGCGCACCATGGCGAGAGTGCAGGTTTTGGTGGCTTTACAGCCCATATGGTCGCCTGGCTGATGTAGCTGAATGACAGAACAGTGACTGTCCAGCTGATCAAATTTGGTCTGACCACAATGACCTTATTATCTTTTGTGTGCCCCCCGAGACACTCATCTAGGCGCCGGTCATTGCTTCATTGTGATACGCAAGCCCCTTCACCACGGCAAGGTAATGATCACGAAGGGGAATGGGCGCATGTACATGCCTTTTCTTTTGTTGTTGCAGCTGCCCGCAGTGCAGCCAGAAAAATTAGGCAGTCATGTACACGCACCAGAAAAATTATTACAGCGGCCGCTGCTAGCAGCGGCCTAAAAAATTCAGCAATCCGCCTGGAGTCCCGGACCCTGTTGGTGGTGGCGGAGAAGGTAGTCAAGCGGCCTGCAGGCAGACATGCTGTGTGGAGGGGCTGGGAGCGACTTAGTCTTCTTGGGGCAGGCCAGGCAGCCAGTCACACGGCGTGCAGGCAGAGATGCTGTGTGTGCGGGAACTGACTTAGTCTTGGGGCGGGCAGCAGCCCTCCGGGATCTATGCCTCATTCATTTTGATAAAGGTGAGGTACTTAACACTTTTGTGACTTAGGCGACTTCTCTTCTCTGTGACAATGCCTCCAGCTGCGCTGAAGGTCCTTTCTGACAGGACGCTTGCGGCAGGGCAGGAGAGAAGTTGGATGGCAAATTGGGACAGCTCTGGCCACAGGTCAAGCCTGCGCACCCAGTAGTTCAAGGGTTCCTCATCGCTGTTCACAGCAGTGTCTACATCCACACTTAAGGCCAGGTAGTCGGCTACCTGCCGTTCCAGGCGTTGGTGGAGGGTGGATCCGGAAGGGCTACGGCGAGGCGTTGGACTAAAGAACGTCCGCATGTCCGACATCACCATGAGATCGCTGGAGCGTCCTGTCTTTGACTGCGTGGACACGGGAGGAGGATTAGTGGCAGTGGTACCTTGCTGGCGTTGTGCTGTCACATCACCCTTAAAGGCATTGTAAAGCATAGTTGACAGCTGGTTCTGCATGTGCTGCATCCTTTCCACCTTCCGGTGAGTTGGTAACAGGTCCGCCACTTTGTGCCTGTCCCGAGGGTCTAGTAGTGTGGCCACCCAGTACAGCTCATTCCCCTTGAGGTTTTTTATACGGGGGTCCCTCAACAGGCAGGACAGCATAAAAGACGACATCTGCACAAAGTCGGATCCAGTACCCTCCATCTCCTCTTGCTCTTCCTCAGTGACGTCAGGTAAGTCAACCTCCTCCCCCCAGCCGCGAACAATACCACGGGAAGGTTGAGCAGCACAAGCCCCTTGCGACGCCTGCTGCGGTTGTTCTCCTGCCGCTGTCCCCCCCTCCTCCTCCTCCTCCCCCAAAGAAACACCTTGCTCATCATCCTCTGAGTCTGACTTGTCTTCTGCACACGACTTCTCTTCTTCCTCCTCCTCCCCCCTCTGCGCTGCCGCAGGTGTTGAGGAAACAGCTGGGTCTGATGAAAATTGGTCCCATGCCTGTTTCTGCCGTAACGGTTCCATTCACAGCTTCATCTGCCACTCTACGCACAGCACGCTCCAAGAAGTAAGCGTAGGGAATTAAGTCGCTGATGTTGCCCTCACTGCGGCTCACCAGGTTGGTCACCTCCTCAAACGGCCACATGAGCCTGCATGCATTTTTCATCAGTGTCCAGTTGTCGGGCCAGAACATCCCCATCTTCCCAGACTGTTTCATTCTACTGTAGTTGTAGAGGTAGTGGGTCACGGCTTTCTTCTGTTCTAGCAGGCGGGAGAACATGAGCAGGGTCGAGTTCCAGCGAGTCGGGCTATCGCAAATGAGGCGTCTCACCGGCATGTTGTTTTTGCGCTGAATTTCCGCAAAGCGTGCCATGGCTGTGTAAGACCGCCTCAAATGCCCACAGAACTTCCTGGCCTGCTTCAGGACATTCGCTAAGCCAGGGTACTTTGCCACAAATCTTTGAACCACTAGATTCATGACATGTGCCATGCAGGGTATGTGTGTCAGCTTCCCCATATGCAAAGCGGCAAGCAGATTGCTGCCGTTGTCGCACACCACGTTGCCTATCTCCAGGTGGTGCGGGGTCAGCCACTCATCCACCTGTTTCTTAAGAGCAGCCAGGAGAGCTGCTCCAGTGTGACTCTCCGCTTTGAGACAAGACATGTCTAAGATGGCGTGACACCGTCGTACCTGGCATGCAGCATAGGCCCTGCGGAGCTGGGGCTGTGTAGCTGGAGAGGAGAACTGCCACTCAGCCAAGGAGGAGGAGGACAGTGAAGAGCATGTAGCAGGAGGAGAGGAGGTGGCAGGAGGCCTGCCTGCAAGCCGTGGAGGTGTCACAATTTGGTCCGCTGCGCCCTGCTTGCCATCGTTCACCACCAGGTTCACCCAAT
This sequence comes from Hyperolius riggenbachi, assembly GCF_040937935.1. Lineage (NCBI taxonomy): Eukaryota > Metazoa > Chordata > Amphibia > Anura > Hyperoliidae > Hyperolius > Hyperolius riggenbachi. Next base: position 565,177,800 of record NC_090647.1, read on the forward strand.
GGGCTGTGTACGTAGTGTAGCGGCCCTGCCCGTGCTTGGCAGACCAGGCATCCGTGGTCAGGTGTACCCTTGACCCAACGCTCTTCGCAAGAGATGACACCACTTGCCTCTCAACTTCACGGTGCAGTTGGGGTATGGCCTTTCTCGAAAAATAAATGCGGCCTGGCATCTTCCACTGCGGTGTTCCGATGGCCACAAATTTACGGAAGGCCTCAGAGTCCACCAGCCGGTATGGTAACAGCTGCCGAGCTAACAGTTCCGCCACGCCAGCTGTCAGACGCCGGGCAAGGGGGTGACTGGCCGAAATTGGCTTCTTCCGCTCAAACATTTCCTTCACGGACACCTGACTGCTGCTGTGGGCAGAGGAGCAGGAACCGCTCAAGGGCAGAGGCGGAGTGGAGGAGGGTGCCTGTGAAGGTGGAAGGGAGAAAGCGGCAGAAGCAGATAATGCACCTGAAGGAGGAGGAAGAGGAGAAGGAGGGTGGTTTTGCTTTTGTGTGCTGCTGCTGCTTTTGCTCAGGTGGCCATCCCATTGCTGTTTGTGCCTTTTCTCCAGGTGCCTTCGTAAGGCACTTGTCCCTACGTGAGTGTTGGCCTTTCCACGGCTCAATTTTTGTTGGCAGAGCGAACAGATGGCTTTGGTCCGTTCTGAGGCACACACATTAAAAAATTTCCACACCGCTGAGCCACCCTGGGATGTGGGCACTATGGGGACCTCAGCAGCTGATGCTGAAGGGCAAGTTGGCTGGCTGTACATAGGTGGCGATACATGGTGCCGGACTCTGCCACCAGCTGTTTCTGACGAAGAGCTGCCCCAGCTTCTTTCAGCAACTTCTCTCCTCCTACTACTCTCTGACTCCCCCTCTGAACTGTCCCCCTCTTCATCTCCTCTATTGGGAACATACAGAGGATCCCTATCATCGTCATCATCGTAGTCATCCTGCCCAGCTTCGCTTGGCTCAGAAAAATCCAAACATGCACCATCAGTAGGTCCTTCATCCTCCTTACACGTTACATCCATAGTGTTGCCGCGTAACGCAGACATATGAGCTGGTGAAAATTCATCTAGCTGTAACAACAATGGCTGTGCATCAGTGATTTCACCACTAAATAATTCTTGCGAAGTGTCAAATGCAGCGGAAGTGGTGCTAGTAGTAGCGCTGGTGGCTGAGCAAGATGAGGTGTTCTGTGTCGCTAAATACTCAACCACGTCCTGACAATCTTGGGACGTGATGGGACGTGCCTTCTTCCGAGCACTGTACTGTGGGCCAGGTCCACACGAAATTACATTTACACGACCTCGCGCAGACCTGCCGGGTGGCCTTCCTCTGGCTCTGGCACTACCTCTTCCTCTACCTGTTTTGTCCATATCGGGTATGCACGGAGTGGTATATCACACTGCGTGCACTCACGTAGGTAGGTGGGTTCACTTAACTGCACAGGTATGCGCACTGATGCGGTGGGTTCACTGAACAGTACAGGTATACAGTGGCGGGTTCACTGAACACAACAGGTATGCAGTGGCGGGTTCACAGAACAGGTATGCAGTGGCAGGTTCACTGAACACAACAGGTATGCAGTGGCGGGTTCACTAAACAGTACAGGTATACAGTGGCGGGTTCACTGAACACAAAAGGTATGCAGTGGCGGGTTCACTAAACAGTACAGGTATACAGTGGCGGGTTCACTGAACACAACAGGTATGCAGTGGCGGGTTCACTGAACAGGTATACAGTGGCGGGTTCACTGAACAGAACAGGTATGCAATGGTGGGTTCACTGAACAGGTATGCAGTGGTGGGTTCACAGAACAGGTATGCAGTGGCGGGTTCACTGAACAGTACAGGTATATAGTGGCAGGTTCACTGAACACAACAGGTATGCAGTGGCGGGGTCACTAAACAGGTATACAGTGGCGGGTCCACTGAACAGAACAGGTATGCAGTGGCGGGTTCACTGAACACAACAGGTATGCAGTGGTGGGTTCACTGAACAGGTATGCAGTGGTGGGTTCACAGAACAGGTATGCAGTGGTGGGTTCACAGCACAGGTATGCAGTGGTGGGTTCACTGAACAGGTATACAGTGGCGGGTCCACTGAACAGAACAGGTATGCAGTGGCGGGTTCACTGAACAGAACAGGTATACAGTGGCGGGTTCACAGAACAGGTATGCAGTGGCAGGTTCACTGAACACAACAGGTATGCAGTGGCGGGCTCACTAAACAGGTATACAGTGGCGGGTCCACTGAACAGAACAGGTATGCAGTGGCGGGTTCACTGAACACAACAGGTATGCAGTGGCGGGTTCACAGAACAGGTATGCAGTGGTGGGTTCACAGAACAGGTATGCAGTGGTGGGTTCACAGCACAGGTATGCAGTGGTGGGTTCACTGAACAGGTATGCAGTGGTGGGTTCACAGCACAGGTATGCAGTGGTGGGTTCACAGCACAGGTATGCAGTGGTGGGTTCACAGCACAGGTATGCAGTGGTGGGTTCACAGCACAGGTATGCAGTGGTGGGTTCACAGAACAGGTATGCAGTGGCAGGTTCACTAAACAGGTATGCAGTGGTGGGTTCACTGAACAGGTATGCAGTGGTGGGTTCACTGAACAGGTATGCAGTGGTGGGTTCACAGAACAGGTATGCAGTGGCAGGTTCACTGAACAGGTATGCAGTGGTGGGTTCACTGAACAGGTATACAGTGGCGGGTCCACTGAACAGAACAGGTATGCAGTGGCAGGTTCAGTGAACAGAACAGGTATACAGTGGTGGGTTCACAGAACAGGTATGCAGTGGCAGGTTCACTGAACACAACAAGTATGCAGTGGCGGGGTCACTAAACAGGTATACAGTGGCGGGTCCACTGAACAGAACAGGTATGCAGTGGCGGGTTCACTGAACACAACAGGTATGCAGTGGCGGGTTCACAGAACAGGTATGCAGTGGTGGGTTCACAGAACAGGTATGCAGTGGTGGGTTCACAGCACAGGTATGCAGTGGTGGGTTCACTGAACAGGTATGCAGTGGTGGGTTCACAGCACAGGTATGCAGTGGTGGGTTCACAGCACAGGTATGCAGTGGTGGGTTCACTGAACAGGTATGCAGTGGTGGGTTCACAGAACAGGTATGCAGTGGCGGGTTCACTGAACAGGTATGCAGTGGTGGGTTCACTGAACAGGTATGCAGTGGTGTGTTCACTGAACAGGTATGCAGTGGTGGGTTCACAGAACAGGTATGCAGTGGCAGGTTCACTGAACAGGTATGCAGTGGTGGGTTCACAGCACAGGTATGCAGTGGTGGGTTCACTGAACAGGTATGCAGTGGTGGGTTCACAGCACAGGTATGCAGTGGTGGGTTCACAGAACAGGTATGCAGTGGTGGGTTCACAGCACAGGTATGCAGTGGTGGGTTCACAGCACAGGTATGCAGTGGCAGGTTCACTGAACACAACAGGTATGCAGTGGCGGGTTCACTAAACAGTACAGGTATACAGTGGCGGGTTCACTGAACACAACAGGTATGCAGTGGTGGGTTCACTAAACAGTACAGGTATACAGTGGCGGGTTCACTAAACACACAAGGTATGCAGTGGCGGGTTCACTGAACAGGTATACAGTGGCGGGTTCACTGAACAGAACAGGTATGCAATGGTGGGTTCACTGAACAGGTATGCAGTGGTGGGTTCACAGAACAGGTATGCAGTGGCGGGTTCACTGAACAGTACAGGTATATAGTGGCAGGTTCACTGAACACAACAGGTATGCAGTGGCGGGGTCACTAAACAGGTATACAGTGGCGGGTCCACTGAACAGAACAGGTATGCAGTGGCGGGTTCACTGAACACAACAGGTATGCAGTGGTGGGTTCACTGAACAGGTATGCAGTGGTGGGTTCACAGAACAGGTATGCAGTGGTGGGTTCACAGCACAGGTATGCAGTGGTGGGTTCACTGAACAGGTATACAGTGGCGGGTCCACTGAACAGAACAGGTATGCAGTGGCGGGTTCACTGAACAGAACAGGTATACAGTGGCGGGTTCACAGAACAGGTATGCAGTGGCAGGTTCACTGAACACAACAGGTATGCAGTGGCGGGGTCACTAAACAGGTATACAGTGGCGGGTCCACTGAACAGAACAGGTATGCAGTGGCGGGTTCACTGAACACAACAGGTATGCAGTGGCGGGTTCACAGAACAGGTATGCAGTGGTGGGTTCACAGAACAGGTATGCAGTGGTGGGTTCACAGCACAGGTATGCAGTGGTGGGTTCACTGAACAGGTATGCAGTGGTGGGTTCACAGCACAGGTATGCAGTGGTGGGTTCACAGCACAGGTATGCAGTGGTGGGTTCACTGAACAGGTATGCAGTGGTGGGTTCACAGCACAGGTATGCAGTGGTGGGTTCACAGCACAGGTATGCAGTGGTGGGTTCACAGCACAAGTATGCAGTGGTGGGTTCACAGAACAGGTATGCAGTGGCAGGTTCACTGAACAGGTATGCAGTGGTGGGTTCACTGAACAGGTATGCAGTGGTGGGTTCACTGAACAGGTATGCAGTGGTGGGTTCACAGAACAGGTATGCAGTGGCAGGTTCACTGAACAGGTATGCAGTGGTGGGTTCACTGAACAGGTATACAGTGGCGGGTCCACTGAACAGAACAGGTATGCAGTGGCAGGTTCACTGAACAGAACAGGTATACAGTGGTGGGTTCACAGAACAGGTATGCAGTGGCAGGTTCACTGAACACAACAGGTATGCAGTGGCGGGGTCACTAAACAGGTATACAGTGGCGGGTCCACTGAACAGAACAGGTATGCAGTGGCGGGTTCACTGAACACAACAGGTATGCAGTGGCGGGTTCACAGAACAGGTATGCAGTGGTGGGTTCACAGAACAGGTATGCAGTGGTGGGTTCACAGCACAGGTATGCAGTGGTGGGTTCACTGAACAGGTATGCAGTGGTGGGTTCACAGCACAGGTATGCAGTGGTGGGTTCACAGCACAGGTATGCAGTGGTGGGTTCACTGAACAGGTATGCAGTGGTGGGTTCACAGAACAGGTATGCAGTGGCAGGTTCACTGAACAGGTATGCAGTGGTGGGTTCACTGAACAGGTATGCAGTGGTGGGTTCACTGAACAGGTATGCAGTGGTGGGTTAACAGAACAGGTATGCAGTGGCAGGTTCACTGAACAGGTATGCAGTGGTGGGTTCACAGCACAGGTATGCAGTGGTGGGTTCACTGAACAGGTATGCAGTGGTGGGTTCACAGCACAGGTATGCAGTGGTGGGTTCACAGAACAGGTATGCAGTGGTGGGTTCACAGCACAGGTATGCAGTGGTGGGTTCACAGCACAGGTATGCAGTGGTGGGTTCACAGCACAGGTATGCAGTGGTGGGTTCACAGAACAGGTATGCAGCCAGACAGGAACAAGTTAAGCCTAACTAATCTTTCCCTGAGAGACAGTCTGCAGCAGCTCGCCCTACTCTCACTAACGCAGGCAGCACACGAGTGACCGTAATGGCCGCCGCTGCCTGCCTTATATAAGGGGGGGTGGTGCTCCAGGGGCTAGTGTAGCCTAATTGGCTACACTGGGCCTGCTGACTGTGATGTAGAGGGTCAAAGTTGACCCTCCATGTGCATTATGGGGCGAACCGAACTTCCGCAAAGGTTCGCCTGCGGGACGCGAATGCGAACCACTGAAGTTCGCATGGAACCGTTCGCAGGCGAACCGTTCGGCCCAACTCTAATTAGCAGGACAGCCAGGCAACTGGTATTGCTTATAAGGAAATAAATATGGCATCCTCCATATCCCTCTCACTTCAGTTCTCCTTTAAATATCCCTCATTCTTATCTTAAAAATGTCTGGGACCCACTAATCAAAAATGTTAAACAGTGATAAAGGAGTAGGTAATATTGTATTTTTATTCGTTAGGCCTGGAACTCACTAGGAGAGATTTTCTGAGCGCTTTGTGATGTGAGAAGCTCTTGCTAATGTAATGCTATGGGTGGGATCCTCACACTGGAGCGATGTGATTTTATAACAATCCCCCATAGCATTGCATTAGCAAGAGCTTCTCAAATCACCAGCGATTAGAAAGAGCTGCTAGTTAGCGGGTTTGAGCCCCAATACTGATAACGCCGCAGGTGCAATATGGTCAACTTTTCTGCTTTTAGTTTGGGTCTCCTTTAAAGAGGAATTCCAGTGAAAATAATGTAATAAAAAAGTGCTTTATTTTTACAATAATTATGTATAAATGATTTAGTCAGTGTTTTCCCATTGTAAAATATTTCCTCTCCCTGATTTACATTCTGACATTTATCCCATGGTGACATTTTTACTGCTGGCAGGTGATGTCAGTGGAAGGAGATGCTGCTTGCTTTTTTGGCAGTTGGAAACAGCTGTAAAGAGCTGTTATTTCCCACAATGCAACAAGGCTCCCACAGTGTGATGTTAGAACCATGGTCCTGACATCACACTGTGGGAGGGGTTTCACCACAATATCAGCCATACAGCGCCCCCTGATGATCCGTTTGAGAAAAGGAATACATTTCTCATGGGAAAGGGGGTATCAGCTGCTGATTGGGATGAAGTTCAATTCTTGGTCCCGGTTTCTCTTTAACATAGATAGAGCACTTTAATTCTCACTGTCTGCCAGCGACCCTGCCCCTGGCCTGATATTGGTGATGGGGACCTGCCGGCCGAGAGCTGCACACACATGGAGCTGACTTTATGCCAGAATTTCTTACATTACTTAAAGGAGTTCTGTAGACTGCTTAAATAAACAAAAAACGCCACTTACCTGGGGCTTCTATTGGCCCCCTGCAGCTGAAATGTCGCGCGCTGAACCCCTTTAAGCATTTTATGTGTACAGCTGGCAGCGTTTCTTCAGTGAATCGATAATCTGCAAATCCTTCTTCTCTAATGCATTAATTACTTCCCAGAAACCCATCACCAGCTCCCATGTGCAGCGTGCAATGTGTGACCTAGCCCTACACGTAATGCAAAACTTTGGGCAACCTTGTTAATCGTCATGATTTTTCTGTATAAATCGTTGGTTGTTATGATAAAAAATGTCAGTTAAATATATCATATAGGAGACACACACAGTGATATTTAAGAAGTGAAATTAAGTTTATTGGATTTACAGAAAGTGTGCAATAATTGTTTAAATAAAATTAGGCAGGTGCATAAATGTGGGCACTGTTGTCATTTTATTGATTATAAAACCGTTAGAACTAATTATTGGAACTCAAATTGGCTTGGTAAGCTCAGTGACCCCTGACCTACATACACAGGTCAATCCAATTATGAGAAAGAGTATTTAAGGGGGTCAATTGTAAGTTTCCCTCCTCTTTTAATTTTCTCTGAAGAATAGCAACATGGGGGGTCTCAAAACAACTCTTAAATGACCGGAAGACAAAGATTGTTCACCATCATGATTTATGGGAAGGATGCAAAAAGCTGTCTCCGAGATTTCAGCTGTCTGTTTCCACAGTTAGGAACATATTGAGGAAATGGAAAGCCACAGCCTCAGTTCAAGTTAAGGCTCGAAGTGGCAGACCAAGAAAAATCTCAGATAGACAGAAGCGACGAATGGTGAGAACAGTCAGAGTCAACCCACAGACCAGCACCAAAGACCTACAACATCATCTTGCTGCAGATAGAGTCACTGTGCATCGTTCAACCATTCAGCGCAGTTTACACAAGGAGATGCTGTATGCAAGAGTGATGCAGAGGAAGCCTTTTCTCCGCCCACAGCACAAACAGAGCCACCTGAGGTATGCTAAAGCACATTTGAACAAGTCAACTTCATTTTGGAATAAGGTGCTGTGGACTGATGAAACTAAAATAGAGTTATTTGGGCATAACACGGGGCATTATGCATGGAAGAAAAAGAACACAGCATTCCAAGAAAAACACCTGCTACCTACAGTAAAATATAGTGTTGGTTCCATCATGCTGTGGGACTGTGTGGCCAGTGCAGGGACTGGGAATCTTGTCAAAGTTGAGGGACGCATGGATTCCACTCAGTATCAGCAGATTCTGGAGACCAATGTCCAGGAATCAGTGACAAAGCTGAAGCTGCGCCGGGGCTGGATCTTTCAACAAGACAACGACCCTAAACACTGCTCAAACTCCACTAAGGCATTCATGGTGAGGAACAAGTCCCCAGACCTGAATTTAAGAGAGCTGTCCATGCTCGGAAGCCATCAAACCTGAATGAACTAGAGATGTTTGTAAAGAGGAATGGTCCAAAATACCTTCATCTAGAATCCAGACTCTCATTGGAACCTACAGGAAGTGTTTAGAGGCTGTAATTTCTGCAATAGGAGGCTCTACTAAATATTGATTTCATTTTTCAAATTTATGCACTTGCCTAATTTTCTTTAAACAATTATTGCACATTTCCTGTAAATCCAATAAACTTCATTTCACTTCTCAAATATCACTGTGTGTGTCTCCTATACAATATATTTAACTGACATTTTTTATCATAACAACTAACGATTTATACAGGAAAATCATGACGATTAAGCAGGTTGCCCATACTTTCGCATCCCACTGTATATTAAAATCTGTGAAGAAAATGCAATGACAGCTTTCAGAGCAGATAAGCTGTGCTTTGGGAACTTGTGATTTGTAAACAGACAATATTGCTTGTACACAGAAGCAAATATGATAGATGTATGGGCAATAGAAAGTAGGGAAATACATTTGTGTTAAATGTTATGTCAGTTTTATTCCACTTTTTAATGATTGGACACCTGATTGAAGAGATGACGTGTCCCACACAAAGCATGTGGCGTGTGTATGGACAGCGGAGGGAGCCTGGAGCAAGCAGAGGATGCAAACAGGGAAAGCATAGCTTGCACTGGGCCCAGGAGGGTTATTTTACATTGGGGGGACAGCGCCGGGGGTTTCTGTCGCTCGTCCCAATATCGCTCCGCAATACACTGTACACCTGATTGAGCAAGTCGGCCCTACATCTTGCAGCATGTTCGATCGATTAATGCAACCAATTTGGTCCTGGAAATGGTTGCACTGTCGAGTATGCACTTGATGACATGGATTTTCATCCGATTCTGAATATCATAATTGAATCGGATGGATGATTGGTGCCAAGTCACCAGATGTATGGCCACGATCGCTGACAACAGATTCGGCAGGATGGATCGCTTGGTTTGACCGAGATTCCTCGCCCCGCGTGACTTTTTCAGACCGTTGACTCACTTTTCATTTCAGATAGTTTGGCGATCCACGTACATTTTGATGAATTAGGGGCTGGTGCACACCGAGCGGGTTTTTTCGCGGTTTTGCAGCCGCTTGCAGCTGCGGATACGCTTGGTCAATGTATCTCAATGGGCTTGTTCACACCAGAGCGGGAGGTGTTTTGCTGAACCGCATACTCCCGGGGTGAGGCATTTTTTGGATTGCGGAGGCGTTTCTGCCTCCAATGTAAAGTATAGGAAAACCGCAAACCGCTCTAAAAAAACGGCAGATCAGAGCGGTTTTGCCAGCGGTTTTGTTACAGAAGCTGTTTAGTAACAGCTTTACTGTAACAATATATGAAATCTACTACACCAAAAACGCTTCACAAAACCGCAAAATGCTAGCTGAAACGCTGCAGAAAAATAAGAAAAAGCGTTTTCAAAATCTGCTAGCATTTTGCGGATCTGCTAGCGGTTTTTGGTGTGCACCGGGCCTTAGTCTATTGGCCGCTGTTCAGTGTCTATTGTCACACTGACTTCAGTGATTAGGCCTGAGAACAGCTCTTATCAGGAATGCAGAGTTCAGTGTCTCAGCATTCTGTACTCCAGATATCCCTGACAAGGTCAGTCTTGGAGGGGGGGGGGGGGGGGGGGGGGGTTGGAGCATGGGCATGCCATAGTCAGTGTGACCTCTAATCACTGCTCCCCCCACTCTTTACATTCCTTCTCCCTGGGAGCTATTACACGTTATTTATATGTATTCAGTTTTCATTCATGTTTGCTTTACAGGGGACCTGAACTCAGAACTTCCTCTTTGCTGCTCTAAAAGATAAGCAACATCATAATAAACTTTTATTTCTTTTTATAGCAGATAAAAATCCTGAAATAAATCTGCAGTGTGTCTACTTCCTGCTCTCATGGAAGCAGACATATTGTTAACATCCTGTGCTTTCAAATGAGCTTATCTGCCATCTCTGCCTTGGCAGCTGACACGGGCAACTTGTAATTAGTCACAGATGAGGGAATCGATTTCGCGCTCAATTCTCTTATCTTCATTCGTTTTTCTTATCTTTTCCCATTCACCGCTATAAGAAATTGAGCGCGGAAACGATCGGGAGCAATATCGGACATGACGGATTTTATGTACCTGATCCATCTATTGCCTGAAAAAACGTAACGTGTGTACTCCGCATTAGTTGCCGCCAGGAGGGGGGAAGTTAGCTTCCCGTGGGAAGGGGGTATTAGTTGTCCGACAGAGGAGGGTTCTGGGTGAGAATAGAGCTAGGTGGTAGGGTTGCATTTTCTGATAACAGCATTAAGTCAATGATTAGGTTACACTTTTTAATATTCATACATATCAGTTATTTCAACCGGTTGCAAAATCTTATAAAGTATTGTATATACAGGAAGGTGGAGTATCGCCCACCTGTGCCGTCTCTCACCTGCTCGGCAGACGCTCCCCGCCCACCTGTCTGCTCTCGCCACACACACACACCTGCCTCCAGCGGCGCCTCCACTTACAGCCGGCCTCCCCGGGGACTCTGAATTATTTATCACTCATTGTAAGTAAAAGCTCAGCCTGTGTTTCAGATCATTATCCACACGCCTCAGATCTCGCCTCTCCGAGAAGCAGCATGTACAGGAGACGGGGGAGATGTCCTACTGGGGGGACCAGGCCCTGAATACCTACCCTACCCATCCTCCACAGGTGAGTGCCCACACCCCCATCACAGGCCCTGATCACCTGCCCTACCCATCCTCCACAGGTGAGTGCCCTCACCCCATCACTGGCCCTGTACACCTGGCCTACCCATCCTCCACAGGTGAGTGCCCACACCCCCATCACAGGCCCTGATCACCTGCCCATCCTCCACAGGTCAGTGCCCACACCCCCATCACAGGCCCTGATCACCTGCCCTACCCATCCTCCACAGGTCAGTGCCCACACCCCCATCACAGGCCCTGGTCACCTGCCCTACCCATCCTCCACAGGTGAGTGCCCACACCCCCATCACAGGCCCTGTACACCTGGCCTACCCATCATCCACAGGTGAGTGCCCACACCCCCATCGCAGGCCCTGAGCCCCTGAACACCTGCCCTACCCATCCTCCACAGGTGAGTGCCCACACCCTCATCGCAGGCCCTAATCACCTTCCTACCCATCCTCCACACAGGTGAGTGCCCTCACACCATCACAGGCCCTGATCACCTGCCCTACCCATCCTCCACAGGTGAGTGCCCACACCCCCATCACAGGCCCTGATCGCCTGCCCATCCTCCACAGGTGAGTGCCCACACCCCCATCACAGGCCCTGGTCACCTGCCCTATCCATCCTCCACAGGTGAGTGCCCACACCCCCATCACAGGCCCTGGTCACCTGCCCTACCCATCCTCCACAGGTGAGTGCTCACACCCCCATCACAGGCCCTGTACACCTGCCCTACCCATCCTCCAAACAGGTGAGTGCCCACACCCCATCACAGGCCCTGATCACCTGCCCTTCCCATCCTCCACAGGTGAGTGCCCTCACCCCATCACTGGCCCTGTACACCCGGCCTACCCATCCTCCACAGGTGAGTGCCCATACCCCCATCACAGGCCCTGATCACCTGCCCTACCCATCCTCCACAGGTGAGTGCCCACACCCCCATCACAGGCCCTGAACACCTACCCTAGCTCTCGCTTACAGGATGAAAAACAAAAAAAATTACTGTGGCCATCTTGTGGCCAAATAGTAAAACTACATCTACATACATTTTTTAAAAAAATATACACAATCAATTACATTTAAAATTATCTGTTTACCTCCCCACTCCAAAAAAAAAAACAAATAAAATTTTAAATAAAAAAAAAAAATTACAATAAAAAACACAAAACAAAATAAATAATTACCTAAGGGTTTGAACTTTTGTAATATGCATGTAAAGAGAGTATATTACTAAAATTGTTTGAATTATTAGCTTGTTGTAAATTGTGATAGATGCAAATTGAAAAAATGCACCTTTATTTCCAAATAAAATATTGGCACCATACATTGTGATAGGGACATAATTTAAATGGTGTAATAACCGGGACATATGGGCAAATACAATACGTGGGTTTTTATTATGGTAGCATGTATTATTTTAAAGCTAGAATGGCTGAAAACTGAGAAATAATGATTTTTTTCTATTGTTTTCTTAATATTTCTGTTAAAATGCATTTAGAAAAAAAATAATTCTTAGCAAAATGTACCACCCAAAGAAAGCCTAATCGGTGGCGGAAAAAACAAGATATAGATTAATTCATTTGTGATAAGTAGTGATAAAGTTATTGGCGAATTAATGGGAGGTGAAAGTTGCTCGGATGTATAAGCTGAAAAGACACTGAAGGCTGAAGTGGTTAAAGAGACACTGAAACGGAAAAAAAATTATAATGAATTGGTTGTGTAGTACGGATAATTACTAGAACATAAGTTGCAAAGAAAATATTCTCATATTTTTATTTTCAGTTTCACATTGCATCATTCTCTAATATTTGTAGTTTACACACTACTCAGCATTCTAAATGATTTTACAGAGCAGGCCAGTGAACTTTTGAATTGTCTTCTGGAGAGAAAAATAAAATAAAGTGATTGATAGTTGAGATAACAAGCTTCAGAAGACAGAGCTCTCTGCGACTTGGAAAGTCCTGGAGCTCAATGGCACTTTTGCATAGATAACAACTGGAGTTGCTTACAGCGGGATTGTCACTATACAAATCAAATTTCAACAGCAACTGGTCTGAGTGTATTAAGTGATAAAGATGCTAATCCTGCATTCAAAACTTTCAAAACTTTTTCTGCTGTTATGATTTGGAGTTATCACATACTCCCTTTAATAGTCAGTGCCAAGCAGGTGCATGCTGGGGGTTCTTTTTATCTATAATACATTTCTCCTCTTCCATTTACTTCCCTGCCTATCTGAAACACGATCCCCTGCTCACTTGTGTTTACAAGCAAGGCTGAGGTGACTCAGCGATTGGAGGAGAAAAGAAAAAGGTAAAGGGCAGAAATGACATCAGGATTTAGCCTAAACTGTGGGCAAGAGACATGGTTCCCACCAGGAACAGAATTCTCGTCATTTACTAGATAACATTCACTGAAATCAAAACGTGGACAGTACAATACATGTGTTATGTAAGTAGATCACGTATTTATCTGCTTATATATGTGTTTTTTCCCCTTGGCATAGTATGGCTGATCCTACTGCTGTAACTCTTCCTGTACTGGAAACAAATATTAGACTCATGTCTCTGCTCCTAATGTTTTATTTCTTAGCTGTACTACACATACAAATCATTATATCATAATTTCCGCTTCAGTGTCTCTTTAAAAGGGAATAAATATGGCAGCCTTCATAACCCTCTCAGGTCAGTTGCCTTTACACTCCTCCCATCACTCTGTTCCTAGGCTTGCATTGCGGCCGGTGTGTGATCACCGCGGGTAATTTGGGAATAAGACCAGGGCCCACGTGCGATTACATTTTTCTACTAGCAGGTAATTTTTTGTCTTCTCCTTACAATAACTTTTCAGCACTTTGCAATTGAAAAAGTACAAAAACGAAGGTGAGAAAGTACTGCCAAAATTATTTTGAAGTATTTTCTTCCTTGTTGGGGATTTAAGTTTGGAAATCCCACCTAGGAGAAACCCCAGAAGAAAAAGTTATTACGGACCTGAACTCAGAACTTCCTCTCTGCTCAAAATGTTACGCAGCAGCATAAATACCTTTAAAGAAAAACATTTCTTTGTTACAGCTGATACAAATCCTGCAATAAATCTGCAGTGTGTCTACTTCCTGCTTTCATGGAAGCCGACATATTGTTAACATCCTGTGCTTTTAAATGAGCTTATCTGCCATGGCAGTCAGGTGACACGGGGGAGAAATCAAATTACAACTAGTGATTAGTCACAGATGAGGGGGAATTAGACAGGCTAAACTCTGTAAATACATACAGGGTGCATTTCTTTATGTCTTCCTTCTGTCCTGTGCAAGAGTTCAGGTCCACTTTAATTGGATATGGACCATTTTCTCCTCTGAGCTGCTTTCCCAGAATCTGGTTACGGTTCAGAACTCTACACCGTATTCCCCGGCCGGGAACAAGGGCGGCCGGTCTGTGCCGTGCAGGTGATGACATCTCTCCATTTCAATCTGTCGTCTCTCTGACCGGTAACTCGATCCACCCTCAGCACCGGGGAAATTCAATCGAAATAATCGAATCTTCAGAAAACGGATCATTTGATGTGAGTGTGTCCGGTTTCTCTGCGCAGAGCGGTGGATATACAGTATGGAGAGAATCTGATGTGCCTCGTGCCACGGAAGCCACGGGGAGCGAATAGTATGTTATTCTCTGGGGGGTTCAGGCTGGCGAGGGGGCAACGACTTATCACTGTTACTGGCAATACCCCGCAGAGCGACGGCTCATCACTGACAGGACTAATGGAGCTAATGGCATCGAGCTGGCATGCTGGATAGAAACGGATAAAATTATTTGTAAACTTAAAGGGGCACTGTGGCGAAAAATTGTAAAATTTAAAATATGTGCAAACATAGACAAATAAGAAGTACGTTTTTTCCAGAGTAAAATGAGCCATAAACGACTTTTCTCCTATGTTGCTGTCACTTACAGTAGGCAGTAGAAATCTGACAGAAGTGACAGGTTTTGGACTAGTCCATCTCTTCATAGGGGGATTCTCAGGAATGTATTTATTTTCAAAAGCACTTAGTGAATGGCAGTTGCTCTGTCCAACTGCCAAAAAACTGTGTAGTGGGCAGGGAAGCTGGCCAGCATCATTGTTTACATCCTTTTTAGGGAATATCTTTATAAAGAATAAAAGCGTTGCTGAGAATCCCCTATGAAGAGATGGGTTAGTCCAAAACCTGTCACTTCTGTCAGATTTTTACTACCTACTGTAAGTGACAGCAACATAGGAGAAAAGTAATTTATGGCTCATTTTACTCTGGAAAAAAACATACTTCTTACTATGTTTGCACATATTTTACATTTTGCTATTTTTCGCCATAGTGCCCCTTTAAAACAAATAAGCAAGCTTTTCCCAAAGAGCCGCTGACAGCACTTGAGCGTTATGGATCTGTGAGCTTACACTCTAATCCCGGCTGCAGGCTTTGCCAGGCTGGTGTAAAGGGTTAATCTTTGCTTCCATTAGTAGTGGGCACTGTGCCCAGCAATCCTGGCATGGAGCTAGGAAAATCTCATTACTGGCAGGAGAGTCACACGGCTGCCATGTGTACAGGAAGACAAAGGCTCCCGGCTCACTGGGCCGGCCCTCCCGGACGGGCGCAGGAAAGACTCCCGGCTCACTGGGCCGGCCCTCCCTGGCACTCTCAGATGGGCACAGGAAGGTGTCAGCGGGAAATCCTGATATGCGCACCTCTCAAGCTTTATTCACAAAGATGTCTATAGAAGTTATTTATTAAAGGACACTTGAAAAGAGAGGGATATGGAGGCTGCCATATTCATTTCCTGTTAAACAATACCAGTTGCCTGGCAGCCCTGCTGATCTCTCTGGCTGCAGTAGTGTCTGAATCACACACCTGAAACAAGCATGATGCAGCTAATCCAGTCACACTTCAGTCAGAGCACCTGATCTGCATGCTTGTTCAGGGGCTATGGCTAACAGTATTACAGGCGGAGGATCAGAAGGACAGCCAGGCAATGTGCTTTATTTAAAGGACAACTGAAGTGAGAAGACTATGGAGGCTGCCATTTAGATTTCCTGTTAAGTAATACCAGTTGCCTGGCTGTCCTGCTGATCCTCTGCCTCTAATATTTATTTATTGTATTTATTCATTGTATTTATAAAGCGCCAACATACTCAACGCTGTTAACACTTTCAACCATAGCCCCTGAACAAGCATGCAGCAGATCAGGTGTTTATGACATTTTTGACAAATCTGACAAGTATTCTCTGGTGTACTGCTTCCTCCAGTATGCGCATGCTTGTTTCTGGCGTACTGCAACCAAATAGACCAGCAGGGCTGCCAGGCAACTGGTATTGTTTAACAGGAAATCAATATGGCAGCCTCTATATCCCTCTCACTTCAGGTGTGCTTATATATTGTTCTGGGGGTAAATCTCTTCTAAGCAGTGCTGGAAGTCATTTGCCGTAATGTGCTTAAAGTGGACCAGAGCTCTGTAGGCACATTGGTCCAATACATATCTTTATTTATTAAATCACATCTGTCTGTGAAATATTTTTTCCCTGACTCCTTCCAAACTCTCCCCAACTTCCCCACCCTAACAGAAAGATCTGCTGCTTACAGTATGTACAGTATAAGCTGCTACTCTGTGTCTGTACTGATAGTAAGCTAGCTGCAGTGTGTTCTGATCAATGCTACCTCCAGTATGTACAGTAGAAGCTGTTACTCTGCCTGTACTGATAGTAAACTAGCCGCAGTGTGTGCTGATCTCTGCTACCACCAGTATGTACAGTATAAGCTGTTACTCTGTGTCTGTACTGATAGTAAACTAGCTGCAGTGTGTGCTGATCTCTGCTTCCTCTAGTATGTACAGTATAAGCTGTTACTCTGTGCATGTACTGATAGCAAACTAGCTGCAGTGTGTGAGCGCAATTTTCAATTTTACTTGGTAGCGCGCCCAGGCTATGCATATGCATAGGTAGGATTTAGTTAGTGTTAGGTCCCCTCCCATGGAGGATTGACTTCTTCGCAGTGGGAGGGACAAATACTTAACAAGTTGCATGCAAGTAGAGTTGGGCCGAACTGTTCGCCGGCGAACGTGGTTCGCGCGAACTTAGGTGGTTCGCGTGCGGGTGCCGCACGCGAACGTTTTGCGGAAGTTCGGTTCGCCCCATAATGCACCTGAGGGTCAACTTTGACCCTCTACATCACAGTCAGCAGGCCCAGTGTAGCCAATTAGGCTACACTAGCCCCTGGAGCCCCACTCCCCCTTATATAAGGCAGGCAGCGGCGGCCATTACGGCCACTCGTGTGCCTGCATTAGAGAGAGTAGGGCGAGCTGCTGTCTGTCTCTAGGGAAAGATTAATTAGGCTTAGCTTTTCCTGGCTGCATACCTGTTCTGTTCAGTGAGCCCTCAGCCCACTGCATACCTGTACTGTGATCCTGCCACTGCATACCTGTTCAGTGATCCTGCCAGTGCATACCTGTTCAGTGATCCTGCCACTGCATACCTGTTCAGTGATCCTGCCAGTGCATACCTGTTCAGTGATCCTGCCACTGCATACCTGTTCAGTGATCCTGCCAGTGCATACCTGTTCAGTGATCCTGCCACTGTATACCTGTTCTGTGAACCCGCCACTGTATACCTGTTCTGTTCAGTGGACCCGCCACTGTATACCTGTTCTGTGAACCCGCCACTGTATACCTGTTCTGTTCAGTGGACCCGCCACTGTATACCTGTTTAGTGAACACGCCACTGCATACCTGTTGTGTTCAGTGAACCTGCCACTGCATACCTGTTCTGTGAACCCGCCACTGTATACCTGTTCTGTTCAGTGGACCCGCTACTGTATACCTGTTCTGTGAACCCGCCACTGTATACCTGTTCTGTTCAGTGGACCCGCCACTGTATACCTGTTCTGTGAACCCGCCACTGTATACCTGTTCTGTTCAGTGGACCCGCCACTGTATACCTGTTCAGTGATCCTGCCACTGTATACCTGTTCTGTGAACCCGCCACTGTATACCTGTTCTGTTCAGTGGACCCGCCACTGTATACCTGTTTAGTGAACACGCCACTGCATACCTGTTCTGTGAACCCGCCACTGTATACCTGTTCTGTTCAGTGGACCCGCCACTGTATACCTGTTCAGTGAACCCGCCACTGCATACCTGTTCTGTGAACCCGCCACTGTATACCTGTTCTGTTCAGTGGACCCGCCACTGTATACCTGTTCTGTGAACCCGCCACTGTATACCTGTTCTGTTCAGTGGACCCGCCACTGTATACCTGTTCAGTGATCCTGCCAGTGCATACCTGTTCAGTGATCCTGCCACTGCATACCTGTTCAGTGATCCTGCCACTGCATACCTGTTCAGTGATCCTGCCACTGCATACCTGTTCAGTGATCCTGCCACTGTATACCTGTTCTGTGAACCCGCCACTGTATACCTGTTCTGTTCAGTGGACCCGCCACTGTATACCTGTTCTGTGAACCCGCCACTGTATACCTATTCTGTTCAGTGGACCCGCCACTGTATACCTGTTCAGTGATCCTGCCACTGCATACCTGTTCAGTGATCCTGCCACTGTATACCTGTTCTGTGAACCCGCCACTGTATACCTGTTCTGTTCAGTGGACCCGCCACTGTATACCTGTTTAGTGAACACGCCACTGCATACCTGTTGTGTTCAGTGAACCTGCCACTGCATACCTGTTCTGTGAACCCGCCACTGTATACCTGTTCTGTTCAGTGGACCCGCCACTGTATACCTGTTCTGTGAACCTGCCACTGTATACCTGTTCTGTTCAGTGGACCCGCCACTGTATACCTGTTCTGTGAACCCGCCACTGTATACCTGTTCTGTTCAGTGGACCCGCCACTGTATACCTTTTCAGTGATCCTGCCACTGTATACCTGTTCTGTGAACCCGCCACTGTATACCTGTTCTGTTCAGTGGACCCGCCACTGTATATCTGTTTAGTGAACACGCCACTGCATACCTGTTGTGTTCAGTGAACCTGCCACTGCATACCTGTTCTGTCAACCCGCCACTGTATACCTGTTCTGTTCAGTGGACCCGCCACTGTATACCTGTTCTGTGAACCCGCCACTGTATACCTGTTCTGTTCAGTGGACCCGCCACTGTATACCTGTTTAGTGAACACACCACTGCATACCTGTTCTGTGAACCCGCCACTGTATACCTGTTCTGTTCAGTGGACCCGCCACTGTATACCTGTTCAGTGAACCCGCCACTGCATACCTGTTCTGTGAACCCGCCACTGTATACCTGTTCTGTTCAGTGGACCCGCCACTGTATACCTGTTCTGTGAACCCGCCACTGTATACCTGTTCTGTTCAGTGGACCCGCCACTGTATACCTGTTCAGTGAACCCGCCACTGCATACCTGTTCTGTGAACCCGCCACTGTATACCTGTTCTGTTCAGTGGACCCGCCACTGTATACCTGTTCTGTTCAGTGGACCCGCCACTGTATACCTGTTCAGTGAACCCGCCACTGCATACCTGTTCTGTGAACCCGCCACTGTATACCTGTTCTGTTCAGTGGACCCGCCACTGTATACCTGTTCTGTGAACCCGCCACTGTATACCTGTTCTGTTCAGTGGACCCGCCACTGTATACCTGTTCAGTGAACCCGCCACTGCATACCTGTTCTGTGAACCCGCCACTGCATACCTGTTCTGTGAACCCGCCACTGTATACCTGTTCTGTTCAGTGGACCCGCCACTGTATACCTGTTCAGTGAACCCGCCACTGCATACCTGTTCTGTGAACCCGCCACTGTATACCTGTTCTGTTCAGTGGGCCCGCCACTGTATACCTGTTTAGTGAACACGCCACTGCATACCTGTTGTGTTCAGTGAACCTGCCACTGCATACCTGTTCTGTGAACCCGCCACTGTATATCTGTTCTGTTCAGTGGACCCGCCACTGTATACCTGTTTAGTGAACCCGCCACTGCATACCTCTTCTGTTAACCCGCCACTGTATACCTGTTCTGTTCAGTGAACCCGCCACTGTATACCTGTACTGTTCAGTGAACCCACCGCATCAGTGCGCATACCTGTGCAGTTAAGTGAACCCACCTACCTACGTGAGTGCACGCAGTGTGATATACCACTCCGTGCATACCCGATATGGACAAAACAGGTAGAGGAAGAGGTAGTGCCAGAGGCAGAGGAAGGCCACCCGGCAGGTCTGCGCGAGGTCGTGTAAATGTAATTTCGTGTGGACCTGGCCCACAGTACAGTGCTTGGAAGAAGGCACGTCCCATCACCTCCCAAGATTGTCAGGACGTGGTTGAGTATTTAGCGACACAGAACACCTCATCTTGCTCAGCCACCAGCGCTACTACTAGCACCACTTCCGCTGCATTTGACACTTCGCAAGAATTATTTAGTGGTGGTGAAATCACTGATGCACAGCCATTGTTGTTACAGCCAGATGAATTTTCGCCAGCTCATATGTCTGCGTTACGCGGCAACACTATGGATGTAACGTGTAAGGAGGATGAAGGACCTACACGTTTGGATTTTTCTGAGGCAAGCGAAGCTGGGCAGGATGATTACGATGATGACGATGATAGGGATCCTCTGTATGTTCCCAATAGAGGAGATGAAGAGGGGGACAGTTCAGAGGGGGAGTCAGAGAGTAGTAGGAGGAGAGAAGTTGCTGAAAGAAGCTGGGGCAGCTCTTCGTCAGAAACAGCTGGTGGCAGAGTCCGGCACCATGTATCGCCACCTATGTACAGCCAGCCGACTTGCCCTTCAGCATCAGCTGCTGAGGTCCCCATAGTGCCCACATCCCAGGGTGGCTCAGCAGTGTGGAAATTTTTTTATGTGTGTGCCTCAGATCGGACCAAAGCCATCTGTTCGCTCTGCCAACAAAAATTGAGCCGTGGAAAGGCCAACACTCACGTAGGGACAAGTGCCTTACGAAGGCACCTGGAGAAAAGGCACAAACAGCAATGGGATGGCCACCTGAGCAAAAGCAGCAGCAGCACACAAAAGAAAAGTCACCCTCCTTCTGCTCTTCCTCCTTCAGGTGCATCATCTGCTTCTGCCGCTTTCTCCCTTCCACCTTCACAGGCACCCTCCTCCACTCCGTCTCTGCCCTTGAGCGGTTCCTGCTCCTCTGCCCACAGCAGCAGTCAGGTGTCCGTGAAGGAAATGTTTGAGCGGAAGAAGCCAATTTTGGCCAGTCACCCCCTTGCCCGGCGTCTGACAGCTGGCGTGGCGGAACTGTTAGCTCGGCAGCTGTTACCATACCGGCTGGTGGACTCTGAGGCCTTCCGTAAATTTGTGGCCATCGGAACACCGCAGTGGAAGATGCCAGGCCGCACTTATTTTTCGAGAAAGGCCATACCCCAACTGCACCGGGAAGTTGAGAGGCAAGTGGTGTCATCTCTTGCGAAGAGCGTTGGGTCAAGGGTACACCTGACCACGGATGCCTGGTCTGCCAAGCACGGGCAGGGCCGCTACATTACGTACACAGCCCATTGGGTGAACCTGGTGGTGAACGATGGCAAGCAGGGCGCAGCGGACCAAATTGTGACACCTCCACGGCTTGCAGGCAGGCCTCCTGCCACCTCCTCTCCTCCTGCTACATGCTCTTCGCTGTCCTCCTCCTCCTTGGCTGAGTGGCAGTTCTCCTCTCCAGCTACACAGCCCCAGCTCCGCAGGGCCTATGCTGCATGCCAGGTACGACGGTGTCACGCCATCTTAGACATGTCTTGTCTCAAAGCGGAGAGTCACACTGGAGCAGCTCTCCTGGCTGCTCTTAAGAAACAGGTGGATGAGTGGCTGACCCCGCACCACCTGGAGATAGGCAACGTGGTGTGCGACAACGGCAGCAATCTGCTTGCCGCTTTGCATATGGGGAAGCTGACACACATACCCTGCATGGCACATGTCATGAATCTAGTTGTTCAAAGATTTGTGGCAAAGTACCCTGGCTTAGCGGATGTCCTGAAGCAGGCCAGGAAGTTCTGTGGGCATTTGAGGCGGTCTTACACAGCCATGGCACGATTTGCAGAAATTCAGCGGAAAAACAACATGCCGGTGAGACGCCTCATTTGCGATAGCCCCACTCGCTGGAATTCGACCCTGCTCATGTTCTCCCGCCTGCTAGAACAGAAGAAAGCCGTCACCCAGTACCTCTACAACTGGAGTAGAACGAAACAGTCTGGGAAGATGGGGATGTTCTGGCCCGACAACTGGACACTGATGAAAAATGCATGCAGGCTCATGCGGCCGTTTGAGGAGGTGACCAACCTGGTGAGCCGCAGTGAGGGCACCATCAGCGACTTAATTCCCTACGCGTACTTCTTGGAGCGTGCTGTGCGTAGAGTGGCGGATGAAGCTGCGAATGAGCGTGACCAGGAACCGTTACGGCAGGAACAGGCATGGGACCAATTTTCATCAGACCCAGCTGTTTCCTCAACACCTGCGGCAGCACAGAGCTGGGAGGAGGAGGAAGAAGAGAGGTCGTGTGCAGAAGACGAGTCAGACTCAGAGGATGATGAGCAAGGTGTTTCTTTGGGGGAGGAGGAGGAGGAGGGGACAGCGGCAGGAGAACAACCGCAGCAGGCGTCGCAGGGGGCTTGTGCTGCTCAACCTTCCCGTGGTATTGTTCGCGGCTGGGGGGAGGAGGTTGACTTACGTGACGTCACTGAGGAAGAGCAAGAGGAGATGGAGGGTACTGGATCCGACTTTGTGCAGATGTCGTCTTTTATGCTGTCCTGCCTGTTGAGGGACCCCCGTATAAAAAACCTCAAGGGTAATGAGCTGTACTGGGTGGCCACACTACTAGACCCTCGGTACAGGCAAAAAGTGGCGGACCTGTTACCAACTCACCGGAAGGTGGAAAGGATGCAGCACATGCAGAACCAGCTGTCAACTATGCTTTACAATGCCTTTAAGGGTGATGTGACAGCACAACGCCAGCAAGGTACCACTGCCACTAATCCTCCTCCCGTGTCCACGCAGTCAAAGACAGGACGCTCCAGCGATCTCATGGTGATGTCGGACATGCAGACGTTCTTTAGTCCAACGCCTCGCCGTAGCCCTTCCGGATCCACCCTCCACCAACGCCTCGACCGGCAGGTAGCCGACTACCTGGCCTTAAGTGTGGATGTAGACACTGCTGTGAACAGCGATGAGGAACCCTTGAACTACTGGGTGCGCAGGCTTGACCTGTGGCCAGAGCTGTCCCAATTTGCCATCCAACTTCTCTCCTGCCCTGCCGAAGCGTCCTCTCAGAAAGGACCTTCAGCGCAGCTGGAGGCATTGTCACAGAGAAGAGAAGTCGCCTAAGTCACAAAAGTGTTAAGTACCTCACCTTTATCAAAATGAATGAGGCATGGATCCCGGAGGGCTGCTGCCCGCCCCAAGACTAAGTCAGTCCCCGCACACACAGCATCTCTGCCTGCACGCCGTGTGACTGGCTGCCTGGCCTGCCCCAAGAAGACTAAGTCGCTCCCAGTCCCTCCACACAGCATGTCTGCCTGCAGGCCGCTTCACTACCTTCTCCGCCACCACCAACAGGGTCCGGGACTTCAGGCGGATTGCTGAATTTTTTAGGCCGCTGCTAGCAGCGGCCGCTGTAATAATTTTTCGGGTGCGTGTACATGACTGCCTAATTTTTCTGGCTGCACTGCGGGCAGCTGCAACAACAAAAGAAAAGGCATGTACATGCGCCCATTCCCCTTCGTGATCATTACCTTGCCGTGGTGAAGGGGCTTGCGTATCACAATGAAGCAATGACCGGCGCCTAGATGAGTGTCTCGGGGGGCACACAAAAGATAATAAGGTCGTTGCTTCATTGTGGTCAGACCAAATTTGATCAGCTGGACAGTCACTGTTCTGTCATTCAGCTACATCAGCCAGGCCGACCATATGGGCTGTAAAGCCACCAAAACCTGCACTCTCGCCATGGTGCGCACCAGTCCAGCATGGCCGTCACTACACAAACAGCTGTTTGCGGTGCGTTACACGGTGAGTTTGGTGTGTCAGTGTGCAGAGCCGGGACAAGGTCCTCCAGCGCCCAAGGCTGAGACACCAAAGTGCGCCCCTCCATCCCTGCCTCCCCAGCCATCACACACTGATTGCTATTGACTAAGAGGCGCCACAGGGCCCACAACCTCCCCAACACCTTAATATCTAGTTATCTGGCTTGCAGTCACTGCCATGTATCCCCTTGTATTATTTCTTTCTGCTTCAAACACAATTAGGAATGACAGCTGAATGAATTCTGCGCCCCCTCCTACACTGCGCCCTGAGGCTGGAGCCTCTCCAGCCTATGCCTCGGCCCGGCCCTGTCAGTGTGAAGCAGTACCTTAATTACACTACCTGATTGATGTATACACATGCAAGATGTTTTAAAGCACTTTAGGCCTGTCATTTAGCATTCAATGTGATTTCTGCCCTTAAAACGCTGCTTTGCGTCAAATCCAGATTTTTCCCCGGGACTTTTGGCATGTATCCCACTCCGCCATGCCCCCCTCCAGGTGTTAGACCCCTTGAAACATCTTTTCCATCACTTTTGTGGCCAGCATAATTATTTTTTTTTTCAAAGTTCGCATCCCCATTGAAGTCTATTGCGGTTTGCGAACTTTAACGCGAACCGAACGTTCCGCGAAAGTTCGCGAACCCGGTTCGCGAACCTAAAATCGGAGGTTCGGCCCAACTCTACATGCAAGCTGTTACAGGAAACCAACATCCTCCAGTGGTAGACAGGTCATGTGTATGCTCAGTGTGTATTTTATCCCATAAGTGGAGCTTGCACTCTTTTGCAGGTAGGCACTCATCTGTTTTTAAGTAGCGCTGTTCATTTCCTTGCTATATACTAATTTAATTCATTTTTGGTCAGCCGCTCCCACTTAACAGCTTTGCTTTTGGTGTATATGCAGAGCCTCTGTTTGGGTTCAAGGTGCGTTTGCAGTCTCTGGGGGGGCTCAGCGCATCTCTGATCGGAGGCCATTCGGAGGCGGCCTGGTGATGCGCTGATCCCACTTTTTGCGCAATTTTCAATTTTACTTGGTAGCGCGCCTAGGCTATGCATATGCATAGGTAGGATGTAGTTAGTGTTAGGGCCCCTCCCATGGGGGATGACTTCTTCACAGTGGGAGGGACGAGTACTTAACAAGTTGCATGCAAGCTGTTACAGGAAACTAACATCCTCCAGTGGTAGACAGGTCATGTGTATGCTCAGTGTGTATTTTATCCCATAAGTGGGGCTTGCACTCTTTTGCAGGTAGGCACTCATCTGTTTTTAAGTAGCGCTGTTCATTTCCTTGCTAGCTGCAGTGTGTGCTGATCTCTGCTACCTCCAGTATGTACAGTATAAGCTGTTACTCTGTGCCTGTACTGATAGTAAACTAGTTGCAGTGTGTGCTGATCTCTGCTACCTCCAGTGTGTACAGTATAAGCTGTCACTCTGTGCCTGTACTGATAGTAAACTAGCTGCAGTGTGTGCTTATCTCTGCTGCCTCCAGTATGTACAGTATAAGCTGTTACTTTGTGCCTGTACTGATAGTAAACTAGCTGCAGTGTGTGCTGATCTCTGCTGCGGGTACAGTATAAGCTGTTAATCCTGTGCCTGTACTGATAGTAAACAGTGTACAGTATAAGCTGTCACTCTGTGCCTGTACTGATAGTAAACTAGCTGCAGTGTGTGCTGATCTCTGCTGCCTCCAGTATGTACAGTATAAGCTGTTGCTCTGTGCCTGTACTGATAGTAACTAGCTTCAGTGTGTGCTGATCTCTGCTACCTCCAGTATGTACAGTATAAGCTGTCGCTCTGTGCCTGTACTGATAGTAAACTAGCTGCAGTGTGTGCTGATCTCTGCTACCTCCAGTATGTACAGTATAAGCTGTCGCTCTGTGCCTGTACTGATAGTAACTAGCTGCAGTGTGTGCTGATCTCTGCTACCTCCAGTATGTACAGTATAAGCTGTCACTCTGTGCCTGTACTGATAGTAAACTAGCTGCAGCATGTGCTGATCTCTGCTACCTCCAGTATGTACAGTATAAGCTGTCGCTCTGTGCCTGTACTGATAGTAACTAGCTGCAGTGTGTGCTGATCTCTGCTACCCCCAGTATGTACAGTATACGCTGCTACTCTGTGCTTGCACTGATAGTAAACTAGCTGCAGTGTGTGCTGATCTCTGCTACCACCAGTATGTACAGTATAAGCTGTTACTCTGTGCCAGTACTGATAGTAAACTAGCTTCAGCGTGTGCTGATCTCTGCTACCTCCAGTTTGTACAGTATACGCTATTACTCTGTACCTATACTGATAGTAAACTAGCTGCAGGTGTGTGATCTCTGCTACCTCCAGTATGTACAGTATAAGCTGTTACTCTGTACCTGTACTGATAGTAAACTAGCTGTGGTGTGTGCTGATCTCTGCTACCTCCAGTTTGTACAGTATAAGCTGTTACTTTGTACCTGTACTGATAGTAAACTAGCTGTGGTGTGTGCTGATCTCTGCTGCCTCCAGTATGTACAGTATAAGCTGTTACTCTGTGCCTATACTGATAGTATAGTAGCTACAGTGTGTGCTGATCTCTGCTGCCCCCAGTATGTACAGTATAAGCTGTCACTCTGTGCCTGTCCTGATAGCAAACTAGTTGCAGTGTGTGCTGATCTCTGCTGCCCCAGTATGTACAGTATAAGCTGTTACTCTGTGCCTGTACTGATAGTAAACTAGCTACAGTGTATGCTGATCTCTGCTGCCTCCAGTATGTACAGTATAAGCTGTTACTCTGTGCCTGTACTGACAGTAAACTAGCTGCAGTGTGTGCTGATCTCTGCTGCCCCAGTATGTACTGTATAAGCTGTTACTCTCTGCCTGTACTGATAGTAAACTAGCTGCAGTGTGTGCTGATCTCTGCTGCCTCCAGTATGTACAGTATAAGCTGTTACTCTGTGCCTGTACTGATAGTAAACTAGCTGCAGTGTGTGCTGATCTCTGCTACCTCCAGTATGTACAGTATAAGCTGTTACTCTGTGCCTGTACTGACAGTAAACTAGCTGCAGTGTGTGCTGATCTCTGCTGCCTCCAGTATGTACAGTATAAGCTGTTACTCTCTGCCTGTACTGATCGTAAACTAGCTGCAGTGTGTGCTGATCTCTGCTGCCTCCAGTATGTACAGTATAAGCTGTTACTCTCTGCCTGTATTGATAGTAAACTAGCTGCAGTGTGTGCTGATCTCTGCTACCTCCAGTATGTACAGTATAAGCTGTTACTCTGTGCCTGTACTGACAGTAAACTAGCTGCAGTGTGTGCTGATCTCTGCTGCCTCCAGTATGTACAGTATAAGCTATTACTCTGTGCCTGTACTGATAGTAAGCTAGCTGCAGCGTGTGCTGATCTCTGCTTCCTCCAGTATGTACAGTATAAGCTGTTACTCTGTGCCTGTACTGATAGTAAACTAGCTGCAGTGTATGCTGATCTCTGTTGCCTCCAGTATGTACAGTATAAGCTGTTACTCTGAGCCTGTACTGATAGTAAACTAGCTGCAGCGTGTGCTGATCCCTGCTGCCTCCAGTATGTACAGTATAAGCTGTTACTCTGTGCCTGTACTGATAGTATACTAGCTGCAGCGTGTGCTGATCCCTGCTGCCTCCAGTGTGTACAGTATAAGCTGTTACTCTGTGCCTGTACTGATAGTAAACTAGCTGCAGCGTGTGCTGATCCCTGCTGCCCCCAGTATGTACAGTATAAGCTGTTACTCTGTGCCTGTACTGATAGTATACTAGCTGCAGTGTGTGCTGATCTCTGCTGCCCCAGTATGTACAGTATAAGCTGTTACTCTGTGCCTGTACTGATAGTAAACTAGCTGCAGTGTGTGCTGATCTCTGCTGCCCCAGTATGTACAGTATAAGCTGTCACTCTGTGCCTGTACTGATAGTATACTAGCTGCAGCGTGTGCTGATCTCTGCTGCCTCCAGTATGTACAGTATAAGCTGTTACTCTGTGCCTGCACTGATAGTAAACTAGCTGCAGTGTGTGCTGATCTCTGCTGCCCCAGTATGTACAGTATAAGCTGTTACTCTGTACCTGTACTGATAGTAACATAGCTGCAGTGTGTGCTGATCTCTGTTGCCTCCAGTATGTACAGTATAAGCTGTTACTCTTGCCTGCACTGATAGTAAACTAGCTGCAGTGTGTGCTGATCTTTGCTGCCCCAGTATGTACAGTATAAGCTGTCACTCTCAGTCTGTAATGTTTGGTTTATGGGCAGCTGCTCCTGTCACGCAGCTCCTAATATAGATCTATAGGAAGAGATCAGTCGTGGGGGTGCAGCTGTGGGGAAGATATTTGGGGTCTGCCTCTGACCTCCACATGTGTGTGTTTAATGCTTAACTATGCCGGCAATTCCTCATCGCTGACTTCCTCACAGCTGCCCGGAGGAGCAAAGACCCCCCCCCCCCCTGAGGTATAATTACTGCTATTACAGATCATGCCTTCATGTAATGCACGATTCTTTCATATTGATGGACAGCAGCGTATTCCCTGCCCTAACAATGCATGCTGTGTGCGCTCCAATGCAGGAGGGGGGGCTGCTTTATATAGAGCCATGCAGCACACATTGGGCCTGATTCACTAAGACAAATAGCATTCCTTGTCAGAGTTAACATGCCTTATCAGGGTTGATGCGCCTTATCAGAGTAGCATAGTGAGAGCTACGTACTTATGCCTGCTAATTGGCAATAGCGAGCGCTTACTCGTCCTGCCCTGAGCCCCTGCGGGTCCAATCACTATAATGGACATTATCCCCGCACTTTGATTGGTTCATTAGGCTGCCTGTCGCTTGTCAGGAAACTTGACAGGCAGCCTATTGGGCCAATCAAAGTTCGGGGATAATGGCCTTTAAAATGATTGCTGTATACATACCTGGGGCTTCCTCCAGCCCGCACCAGGCTGATCACTATATACATACCTGTGGCTTCCTCCAGCCCACTCCAGGCTGATCACTGTATACATACCTGGGGCTTCCTCCAGCCCCTCCAGGCTGATCACTGTATACAGGCCTGGGGCTTCCTCCAGCCCTCTCCAGGCTGATCACTGTATACATACCTGTGGCTTCCTTCAGCCCGCACCAGGCTGATCACTATATACATACCTGTGGCTTCCTCCAGCCCACTCCAGGCTGATCACTGTATACATACCTGGGGCTTCCTCCAGCCCACTCCAGGCTGATCACTGTATACAGGCCTGGGGCTTCCTCCAGCCCCCTCCAAGCTGATCACTGTATACATACCTGTGGCTTCCTCCAGCCCGCACCAGGCTGATCACTATATACATACCTGTGGCTTCCTCCCGCCCACTCCAGGCTGATCACTGTATACATACCTGGGGCTTCCTCCAGCCCACTCCAGGCTGATCACTGTATACAGGCCTGGGGCTTCCTCCAGGCTGATCACTGTATACATACCTGGGGCTTCCTCCAGCCCCCTCCAGGCTGATCACTGTATACATACCTGGGGCTTCCTCCAGCCCTCTCCAGGCTGATCACTGTATACAAACCTGGGGCTTCCTCCAGCCCTCTCCAGGCTGATCTCTGTATACATACCTGGGGCTTCCTCCAGCCCCTCCAGGCTGATTATTGTATACAGGCCTGGGGCTTCCTCCAGCCCCCTCCAGGCTGATCACCGTATACAGGCCTGGGGCTTCCTTCAGCACCCTCCAGGCTGATCACTGTATACAGTTCTGGGGCTTCCTCCAGCCCCCTACAGACTGATCACTGTATACATACCCGGGGCTTCCTCCAGCCCCCTCCGGGCTGATCACTGTATACACACCTGGGGCTTCCTCCAGCCCTCTCCAGGCTGATCACTGTATACATACCTAGGGCTTCCTCCAGCCCTCTCCAGGCTGATCACTGTATACATACCTGGGGCTTCCTCCAGCCCCTCCAGGCTGATTACTGTATACAGGCCTGGGGCTTCCTCCAGCCCCCTCCAGGCTGATCACTGTATAAATACCTGGGGCTTCCTCCAGCCCCCTCCAGGCTGATCACCGTATACAGGCCTGGGGCTTCCTCCAGCCCCCTCCAGGCTGATTACTGTATACATACCTTGGGCTTCCTCCAGCCCCCTCCAGGCTGATCACTGTATACATACCTGGGGCTTCCTCCAGCCCCCTCCAGGCTGATCACTGTATACATACCTGGGGCTTCCTCCAGCCCCCTCCAGGCTGAATACTATATACATACCTGGGGCTTCCTCCAGCTCCCTCCAGGCTGATCACTGTATACAGGCCTGGGGCTTCCTCCAGCCCCCTCCAGGCTGATCACTGTATACATACCTGGCGCTTCCTCCAGCCCCCTCCAGGCTGATCACTATATACATACCTGGGGCTTCCTCCAGCCCCCTCCAGGCTGATCACTATATACATACCTGGGGCTTCCTCCAGCCCCCTCCAGGCTGATCACTATATACATACCTGGGGCTTCCTCCAGCCTCCTCCAGGCTTATCACTATATACATACCTGGGGCTTCCTCCAGCCCCAAATATTAAAATTTTGCATAATTTTCACTTAATTTTGTGCCCACTTTGGCAGTGAATAGCACATACATGCTATTCACACCAAAATTGCTTTATATCTTAGTGGGTAGAAGTCGCAAAAGGAATTTTCCAAAAAGACCTTGTGGTTTTTGAGAAATCTATTTTAAAAATGCAAAGAAAAATGGTTTTTAAAACGCTGAAAAATTACAGTTTCAAAACCATTTTTCTTTGCATTTTTAAAATCGATTTTCTCAAACTACAAGATCTTTTTGAAAAATAATTTTTTTGATTTGTACCCAATATGCTCCTTAACATATGTAGCGATTTTGGTAGCAATAGCCTATATAGCGGCTTTGCTATTAACCACTAAAGTAGGCACAAAATTACGCGAAAAATTGCGTGAAATTATGAAATATTAGGGTAACATACAAAATTACTTACGATTTTCCTAGAAATTTCAGCCCACCACTGCTCTCTGCCTGTATTGATAGTAAACTAGCTGCAGTGTGTGCTGATCTCTGCTGCCTTCAGTATGTACAGTATAAGCTGTTACTCTGTGCCTGTACTGATAGTAAACTAGCTGCAGTGTATGCTGATCTCTGCTGCCTCCAGTATGTACAGTATAAGCTGTTACTCTGTGCCTGTACTGATAGCAAACTAGCTGCAGTGTGTGCTGATTTCTGTTACCTCCAGTATGTACAGTATACGCTGTTACTCTGTGCCTGTACTAATAGTAAACTAGCTGCAGTGTGTGCTGATCTCTGCTGCCTTCAGTATGTACAGTATAAGCTGTTACTCTGTGCCTGTACTGATAGTAAACTAGCTGCAGTGTATGCTGATCTCTGCTGCCTCCAGTATGTACAGTATAAGCTGTTACTCTGTGCCTGTACTGATAGCAAACTAGCTGCAGTGTGTGCTGATTTCTGTTACCTCCAGTATGTACAGTATACGCTGTTACTCTGTGCCTGTACTAATAGTAAACTAGCTGCAGTGTGTGCTGATCTCTGCTACCTCCAGTATGTACAGTGTAAGCTGTTACTCTGTGCCTGTACTTATAGTAAACTAGCTGCAGCGTGTGCTGATCCCTGCTACCCCCAGTATGTACAGTATAAGATGTTACTCTGTGCCTGTACTGATAGTAAACTAGCTGCAGCGTGTGCTGATCTCTGCTGCCTCCAGTATGTACAGTATAAGCGGTTACTCTGTGCCTGTAATGATAGTAAACTAGCTGCAGCGTGTGCAGATCTCTGCTGCCTCCAGTATGTACAGTATAAGCTGTTACTCTGTGCCTGTACTGATAGGAAACTAGCTGCAACGTGTGCTGATCTCTGCTGCCTCCAGTATGTACAGTATAAGCGGTTACTCTGTGCCTGTACTGATAGTAAACTAGCTGCAGCGTGTGCAGATCTCTGCTGCCTCCAGTATGTACAGTATAAGCTGTTACTCTGTGCCTGTACTGATAGGAAACTAGCTGCAGTGTGTGCTGATCTCTGCTGCCTTCAGTATGTACAGTATAAACTGTTACTCTGTACCTGTACTGATAGTAAACTAGCTGCAGTGTGTGCTGATCTCTTCTACCCCTAGTATGTACAGTAAAAGCTGTTACTCTGTGCCTGTACTGATAGTAAACTAGCTGCAGTGTGTGCTGATCTCTTCTACCCCTAGTATGTACAGTATAGGCTGTTACTCTGTGCCTGTACTGATAGCAAACTAGCTGCAGTGTGTGCTGATCTCTGCTACCCCCAGTATGTACAGTATTATTATTATTTATATAGCACCGACATATTACGCAGCGCTGTACAGTGTATATATATATATATATATATATATATATATATATATATATATATATATATATATGTATATATATCTTGTCACTAACTGTCCCTCAAAGGAGCTCACAATCTAATCCCTACCATTGCCATATGTCTATATTATGTAGTGTAAGTACTGTAGTCTAGGGCCAATTTTAGTGGGAGCCAATTAACTTATCTGAGAGAACATACAAACTCTTTGCAGATAGTGCCCTGGCTGGGATTCGAACCAGGGACCCAGCGCTGCAAGGCGAGAGAGCTAACCACTACGCCACCGTGCTGCCCAGTATATGCTGTTACTCTGTGCCTGCACTGATAGCAAACTAGCTGCAGTGTGTGCTGATCTCTGCTACCCTCAGTATGTACATTATATGCTGTTACTCTGTGCCTGTACTGATAGTAAACTAGCAGCAGTGTGTGCTGATCTCTGCTGACTCCAGTATGTACAGAATAAGCTGTTACTCTGTGCCTGTACTGATAGTAAACTAGCTGCAGCGTGTGTGGATCTCTGCTACCTCCAGTATGTACAGTAGAAGCTGTTACTCTGTTCCTGTACTGATAGTAAGCTAGCTGCAGTGTGTGCTGATCTCTGCTGCCTCCAGTATTTACAGTATAAGCTGTAACTTTGTGCCAGTACTGATAGTAAACTAGCTGCAGTGTGTACTGATCTCTGCTACTACCAGTATGTACAGTATAAGCTGTTACTCTGTGCCTGTACTAATAGTAAACTAGCTGCAGTGTATGCTGCTCTCTGCTACCACCAGTATGTACAGTACAAACTGTTACTCTGTGCCTGTACTGATAGTAAACTAGCTGTGTATTGTGTGACTGTAGGCCGTAATGTGGTGTTTGTATTGAAGTCAGTATGTATTGTGTGACTGTATCCTGTATTGTGGTGTTTGTAGTGGAGTCAGTGTGTATTGTGTAACTGTAGGCCGTAGTGTGGTGTTTGTAGTGGAGTCAGTGTGTATTGTGTGACTGTAGTCTGTAGTGTGGTGTTTGTAGTGGAGTCAGTGTGTATTGTGTGACTGTAGTCTGTAGTGTGGTGTTTGTAGTGGAGTCCGTGTGTATTGTGTGACCGTAGTCTGTAGTGTGGTGTTTGTAGTGGAGTCCGTGTGTATTGTGTGACTGTAGTCTGTAGTGTGGTGTTTGTAGTGGAGTCCGTGTGTATTGTGTGACTGTATGCTGTAGTGCGATGTTTGTAGTGTATATTGTGTGACTGTAGGCTGTAGTGTGGTGTTTGTAGTGTGTATTGTGTGACTGTAGGCTGTAGTGCGATGTTTGTAGTGTGTATTGTGTGACTGTAGGCTGTAGTGCGATGTTTGTAGTGTGTATTTTGTGACTGTAGGCTGTAGTGCGATGTTTGTAGTGTGTATTGTTTGACTGTAGACTGTAGTGTGATGTTTGCGGTGTTTGTAGTGTGTATTGTGTGACTGTAGGCTGTAGTGCGGTGTTTGTAGTGTGTATTGTGTGACTGTAGGCTGTAGTGCGATGTTTGTGGTGTTTGTAGTGTGTATTGTTTGACTGTAGACTGTAGTGTGATGTTTGCGGTGTTTGTAGTGTGTATTGTGTGACTGTAGGCTGTAGTGCGGTGTTTGTAGTGTAGTGTGTGACTGTAGGCTGTAGTGCGGTGTTTGTAGTGTGTATTGTGTGACTGTAGGCTGTAGTGCGGTGTTTGTAGTGTAGTGTGTGACTGTAGTCTGTAATACGGTGTTTGCGGTGTTTGTAGTGTGTGTTGTGTGACTGTATGTTGTAGTGCAGTGTTTGTGGTGTTTGTAGTGTGTATTGTGTGACTGTAGGCCGTAGTGTGGTGTTTGCGGGGTTTGTAGTGTGTATTGTGTGACTGTAGGCTGTAGTGCTGTGTTTGCTATGTTTGTAGTGTGTATTGTGTGACTGTAGGCTGTAGTGTGGTGTTTGCTATGTTTGTAGTGTGTATTGTGTGACTGTAGTCTGTAGTGCAATAGTGTGTATTCTGTGACTGTAGTCTGTAGTGCAATGTTTGTAGTGTGTATTCTGTGACTGTAGTCTGTAGTGTGGTGTTTGTAGTGTGTATTGTGTGACTGTAGTCTGTAGTGCAGTGTTTGCAGTGTTTGTAGTGTGCATTGTGTGACTGTAGGCTGTGGTGTTTGCTGTGTTTGTAGTGTGTATTGTGTGACTGTACGTTGTAGTGCGATGTTTGCAGGGGAGTCAGTATGTATTGTGTGACTGTAGGCTGTAGTGCGCTGTTTGTGGTGTTTGTAGTGTGTATTGTGTGAGTGTAGGCTGTAGTGTGGTGTTTGTAGTGTGTATTCTGTGACTGTAGTCTGTAGTGTGGTGTTTGTAGTGTGTATTGTGTGACTGTACGCTGTAGTGTGGTGTTTGTAGTGTGTATTCTGTGACTGTAGTCTGTAGTGCGGTGTTTGTAGTGTGTATTGTGTGAATGTACGCTGTAGTGTGGTGTTTGCTATGTTTGTAGTGTGTATTGTGTGACTGTAGTCTGTAGTGCAATAGTGGGTATTTTGTGACTGTAGTCTGTAGTGCAATAGTGTGTATTCTGTGACTGTAGTCTGTAGTGCAATGTTTGTAGTGTGTATTCTGTGACTGTAGTCTGTAGTGTGGTGTTTGTAGTGTGTATTGTGTGACTGTACGCTGTAGTGTGGTGTTTGTAGTGTGTATTCTGTGACTGTAGTCTGTAGTGCGGTGTTTGTAGTGTGTATTGTGTGAATGTACGCTGTAGTGTGGTGTTTGCTATGTTTGTAGTGTGTATTGTGTGACTGTAGTCTGTAGTGCAATAGTGGGTATTTTGTGACTGTAGTCTGTAGTGCAATAGTGTGTATTCTGTGACTGTAGTCTGTAGTGCAATGTTTGTAGTGTGTATTCTGTGACTGTAGTCTGTAGTGTGGTGTTTGTAGTGTGTATTGTGTGACTGTAGTCTGTAGTGCAGTGTTTGCAGTGTTTGTAGTGTGCATTGTGTGACTGTAGGCTGTGGTGTTTGCTGTGTTTGTAGTGTGTATTGTGTGACTGTACGTTGTAGTGCGATGTTTGCAGGGGAGTCAGTATGTATTGTGTGACTGTAGGCTGTAGTGCGCTGTTTGTGGTGTTTGTAGTGTGTATTGTGTGAGTGTAGGCTGTAGTGTGGTGTTTGTAGTGTGTATTCTGTGACTGTAGTCTGTAGTGTGGTGTTTGTAGTGTGTATTGTGTGACTGTACGCTGTAGTGTGGTGTTTGTAGTGTGTATTCTGTGACTGTAGTCTGTAGTGCGGTGTTTGTAGTGTGTATTGTGTGAATGTACGCTGTAGTGTGGTGTTTGCTATGTTTGTAGTGTGTATTGTGTGACTGTAGTCTGTAGTGCAATAGTGGGTATTTTGTGACTGTAGTCTGTAGTGCAATAGTGTGTATTCTGTGACTGTAGTCTGTAGTGCAATGTTTGTAGTGTGTATTGTGTGACTGTAGTCTGTAGTGCAATAGTGTGTATTCTGTGACTGTAGTCTGTAGTGCAATGTTTGTAGTGTGTATTCTGTGACTGTAGTCTGTAGTGCGGGGTTTGTAGTGTGTATTGTGTGACTGTAGTCTGTAGTGTGGTGTTTGCGGTGTTTGTAGTGTGTATTGTGTGACTGTACGCTGTAGTGTGGTGTTTGCGGTGTTTGTAGTGTGTATTGTGTGACAGGCAGCTTAGCAATGTCTGGTCTCTCCTCTCTATCTCACTCTGTGTAACCCTCCTTGGATTTCAACACCAAACATGGCTATACAGCTG
Organism: Hyperolius riggenbachi; assembly: GCF_040937935.1. Classification (NCBI taxonomy): domain Eukaryota; kingdom Metazoa; phylum Chordata; class Amphibia; order Anura; family Hyperoliidae; genus Hyperolius; species Hyperolius riggenbachi. Next base: position 565,213,782 of record NC_090647.1, read on the forward strand.
GGGTGTCACTTCAAGCTGTCAGCAGGACAGGAGCATTCCAGAGCCCTCTCTCTGCCTGCTGGCCCTGTGCAGCCAGTTGTACACAGGCCCCAGCAGAGACAGACACCGGACTGTTACTATGAGACACCGGCTGGCCAGGCGGGGGGCTCAGATTGTAAGTTGGGTGCAGGATTTAGATTAGTGCGGTTGAAGGAGACTCTGTTGCATTCTGGGATTGCGTAGCCTGAACCGCATGGAGTAACGCAGCCCCCCTGCCAACCTTATTTATCCTTATCTGACTCCGCTACATCAGCCCACAGGACCTGAGGCGCCCCTGGCTATATTACAGGTAAGATTTCTGAATGGGAGGGAATATGGCAGAGACCATGGATAAAGACGCTGCCCTGGAACTAGCATGCAGGACGTCCGTGTAGACGGTTCCACTTCCAGGAGCTGCATGCTTGTCCCTGCTGCGGCCAGAGACAGGAGGACCGCTCTGCCGCTTGCACCAGCTTCTCTCCGTACAAATTCACCAGTAATAATAATCATCATAATCTTACCCACAATGCAGTGCAGCAGCGCGTGTCACCGATCCCTTACTACAGTATGCATACCAGCCCTGCAAAATAGATCAAATGACCAGCGGCCAGTTCCCTGCGCTGGGCCTGCAGCCTGACTGTCCGGGAGAGTCTCATTCACACGACTGACCACATTCTAACTCGAAAATAGGATTTTACTGGCCAGATTTAATCTTACCTCCAATGTCGTGCCTTCATTATTGTTCATCGCCAGGGATGCTCGTAATCTACGCATATGCGTAATTGCCCGCCGTAGTTCGCCAACTACGCATCGTAATGTGAATGCGTAGTTCAAAAAATAACTTTACGAATTTACACGTAGCGAAGTACCGCTATGCGTAGTTACGGCTCCCACGCGTAGTTTACGTGTGTATTGCAAAGTCAACTACGAATGCGGTAAACGCGTCTATTCTGACGCGTACGGATTGTCACTTGCGCATGCCTAGAAGTTTAATTGCCCATGCGTATAAAATTCCGCATTTGGAGGGGTAATGCACGCATGTGAGAGTTCCACGCATGCGCATTTTGTCAGATGAATGCCGACATTTTTCCGCATAAGGGCATATTCCTCCACATAAACTTCGTTTAACACTATGCGTAATTTCGTATTTTAATGCGTAGTTACTATTTGCCCCATAGTTCAAATTTGATGTCGTAGTTTAGCTACGCGTAATTGTGGAAAACTATGCGTAATTCCAGCGCAGCGTAGAATGATGAGGTTAAATTCACACAGAAAGTGCTATAGAAAGTAACCTGACTGTATGGAGGCATTGTTGTGGTTTTGTGTGTTTGTTGGCAGTGTTATGTATTTGTATGTTATCGAGTCTGATTGCCCCTTTAATTAATTTGTGATTATAAAAGTGGTGATTTGGATAAGGCAAAAATGTTGATCTTTTTTCAGATATAAACAGGCCCCTCTAGAATCTGAGCAGTTTTCTGTGATCTTATAATTGCATATCACCTTCTTCCTGTGACCTTTCTTGTGGTAAATTGTGGCCTGACGTCTGGTGCAGTTTCAGCTTTGTGTGTCACATCAGGGCAGTTTTCAGGCATAGGGAACCTAGGCAATTCTCCACAGCACCACCCGGTGGAGGGAGAGCCAAAGAACCATTCAATTACCTTTTCTTCACGGAAGACATCTTAGCCTGTATGCAATTAACGTTTTCTCCTGGGTTATCTCCTAGGAGATACTTTTCACATTCTCTTTAAAATGACTTTTAAAGGGACACTGAAGCGAAAAAAATTTTTTTATGATATAATGAATTGGTTGTGTAGTACGGATAATTACTAGAACATTAGTAGCAAAGAAAATATTCTCATATTTTTATTTTCAGTCATATAGTGTTTTTATACATTGCATCATTCTCAAAAATTTGCAGTTTACACACGACTCAGCATTCTAAATGTTTTTACAGAGCAGGCTAGTGAACTATTGACCTGTCCTCTGGAGAGAAAAAGAAAATACAGTGACAGACAGTTGAGATAACAAGCTTCAGAAGATAGAGCTCTCTGTGACTTTTAAAGTCATGGAGCTCAACGATTTTTTTGGATAGATAACAACTGGAGTTTCTTAACTCTTTCTGTACTGGAAACAATATTAGACGTATGTCTCTGCTCCTAATGTTTTATTTCTTAGCTGTACAACACACACAATCATTATATCATATTTTTTATTTTTCGCTTCAGTGTCTCTTTAAGCATTTTACATGAATATTCTCAAGGTGCGTACACACATGCGACTATAGTCGTTTGAAACGATCGTTCCCCGATCCTTTCAAACGACGATCATTTGAAAAAAAGAAGCCAACGACCATTATGTCTAACGACGGACGAGCTAGATCGTTCAAAACGAACGATCTAGCTTGGCGGATTTTTCCCAACGACGATCGTTTGCAAAAGTAGTACATCGATGGAAACGGTCGTTTGTACTAGGCGTGACATGCGCATTTCGCTATTTCTCCATGGAACTTCTCATTTTTATGCGCAGGCGCAATAGTTACTTTTACCTGATGTAACGTTCCTTCTAACGATCAGATCGTTACACACCTTTTAAAACTAACTTTACTTAGGTCATTCTTTCATCAATTAAAAGTTCGTTCGTCGTTGACAACGAACGATCGTTGTCGCATGTGTGTACGTAGCTTCAGTTTCATACAGCCAGTCTTTCCTGCTAAGATGTGTGGCCGACTGTTCTACTAAGACACTCTAATATCAAACTGATTAGATACATAATTGTACATGAAATGGATATATATTCTAAAGTATATAACAATATAAAGATTCAAAGGTTCAAAGCCTTTCAGTCAAGAGCGTATATTACGATTATTTTTTAAATTATAAGCTTGTAAATAGTGATGGACGCAAATTGAAAAAATGCACCTTTATTTCCAAATAAAATATTGGCGCCATACATTGTGATAGGGACATAATTTAAATGGTGTAATAACCGGGACAAATGGGCAAATGAAATCGATGGGTTTTAATTATAGTAGCATATATTATTTTAAAGCTATAATGGCCGAAACCAGAGAAATAATGAGTTTTTTTCCATTTTTTTCTTAATATTCCCATTAAAATGCATTTAGAAAAAAAATTCTTATCAAAATGTACCACCCAAAGAAAGCCTAATTGTTGGCGGAAAAAACAAGATATAGATCAATTCATTGTGATAAATAGTGATAAAGTTATTGGCGAATGAATGGGAGGTGAAAGTTGCTCTGATGCATATGGTGAAACAACACTGAAGGCTGAAGTGGTTAAAGTACTTTTTTAATTACTAAGTGAAGAGGTTTTTTTTTTTGTTTTTTTTTTTAAGAAAAGATGAACAATAATATACTGTGAGAAAGGTTTATTGAATAGGGAGGGCCCTTGTATGAAAGAGACGGGCAGAGACATAATATAGTTTTATGCAACAATGACCTTTTCATCCTTCCCATTTCCCAGCATGCTCCAGTCACCTCTCTGTTGTTTTGCTCCGCAGGCGTAGGAGGCGGAGCGAGCAGAAGGATGGAGGTGAACCGGACGCTGAGCGAGCAGCTTTTCTCCGCCCCGGAATGTGTGGGGTGGAAGATCTACATGGAGAGGGCGCAGTACCACCTGGCCTGCATCATCTTCCTGCTGGCGATCATGGGCGGCAGCGGAGTCAAGGGCTGCATCTTCATCTTCTTTTTGCTGGGCGCAGCCTTCCTGTGCATGGCGCTGTGGGGCGCCCTCTTCGCCTGCGGGGTGGACATTGTGGTCTGGAACAGTATACTACTGGCGCTCTGCCTGGTGCAGATTGGACATCTGTTGTTCCGCCTCCGGAAGGAATCGTATGGGGACGATTACGATGCTCTGTACAAAACGCTGTACCGCCCCATGCAGGTCCCGCTGAACGTCTTCAAGGAGATCGCCCACTGCAGCGGCATGGAGGTCCACTCCCTGAGCTGCGAGCAAAGCTACGCCCTGGAGGGAAAGACGCCCATCGACCGCCTGTCCCTCCTCATCTCCGGGAGGTAAGTGATGGTAGCGTATGACGAGGGTTCCTGGAAGACCATGGGCCCAGTGGTGCAGAATCGGAAGATTCGGGAAAGCAAAATGCTAAGGATGTGTATTGCATATTCACACATCCTTGCAGAGCAGGCGGGAAATTAACCGTCCCCGCCCGGTTTTCCAGGTCTGTAACAGGAACTGGTCGGTCGATATAGAGGCACTCATGTTTGCTACGTAGCCATAGCAGTTAAAGCACCTGTTTTTTCACTCACCTGAGGAAGCAGGAAATCACCCACAAAATGTGTTGTCAAAATAATGTGCTCAAATTTTTTTCAACACACCGGTCCAAATTCTTCAAGAGAGGTGAGATGACCTCTCTATTTATAAGTCTAAGGCCCAGCGTACACCAAAAACATTTGGTTGATTTCAGAGCGATTCTAGGCATGTTTGAAGAGGTTTTCTGAACATGCCTGCGTTTTTTATAGCGTTTTTGTGTAGCAGATTACATATATTGTTACAGTAAAGCTGCTACTGAACAGCTACTGTAACAAAAACGCCTGGAAAACCGCTCTGATCTAGCGTTTTTCAGAGCAGTTTGAGCTTTTTCTGTACTTTACATTGAGGCAGAAACACTTCTGCAAACCGCAAAAATGCTGCAGGACCCACGCAGGGCCGGCCCTAGACTTTTTGCCGCCTGAGGCAGATTTAGAAAAAAATTGATGAATCAGGCCGCCGATGCCCGATAGTAAGAGGCACGGGCGAGGAGGACTCATCTTTTCCGCGTTCCAGGGTGCGCTCCACTGGCGTCACTTCCTGCATCGCCGCCCACTGTATTGTAAGTGGACGGTGATGCAGGAAGTGACGTCAGTGGAGCGCACGCTGGAACGCGGAAAAAGTTGAGTCCTCCCCGTCCGTGCCTCTTACTATCGGGCATCTGCTGCTTCCTATTTACAGCTGGAGGGGAGCGCAGATCGGGGGACCCAGGCGAGGGAGGGGGGGTCCGACCCCCCTCCCCACCACTAGGCCCAATACCCCAGTCCTGCCCGCTACCCCTCCGGCTCGGCGGCCGCCCCCTGCCCCCCCCGCACCTACGGATGGGCGGGTGCTGCCCCTAGAAGTTTGCCGCCTGAGTCAAAAGTTTCACCCCGCCTCATGAGCGGGCCGGCCCTGGACCCACGTTTGCAAACCACCGCAAACGTGGGTCCTGCAGCATTTTTGCGGTCTGCAGAAGCGTTTCTGCCTCAATGTAAAGTAAAAACCTGTAAAGTGTGCACCATCCCATTGAGATACATTAGCCTAGCGTTTTCAGAAGCGGCAGCGTTTTTGAAAGCGCTACCAAAACCGCTTGGTGTACACTAGGCCTAACAGCTTATTAGCCTATTTTTTATGCACTGGGTGCCTCCACCCCCGTTTAGGTAAGTGACAAGGTCTCAGCCATCTTTTCTTTAGTGTAAAGCATAGATTTGCTCAAAACTGTTATTGCAGAAATGCCTGGAAGTCGGTGGGCTGAATTGGCCAGCTGGAAGTATACCTCATAGCTGTACAGTCAGAAAAGCAGCAGTCTGCTAATAGGAATCAGTGCTGCGGTCACACGTGTCATCCAGCCACGATCTCGGCTATTTGCATAACATGCTATAGATTGCATAAAGTCTGGTAAACATTGAAATAAACCTAAAGTGACAGTAAGGGCTGGTTCACACTGGGCGATTTTTCAGCGCTTTGCTGATCGCCGGTGATCAGCAAAGCGATGCTACTAATGTATCCCTATGGATATAGTCACACAGCAGTGTTTGCGATTTCGATCAATCGCAAACGCGTTTAGGGGGCAATTGCGCTGTGATTCTTGTTCTATTCAACGGAAATCACAAGCGCAAATCGCGATGAAATGCGAAATTTTGCCCGCAAATCGCGATCGTGGAGCCAAACGCGATTGCAGACAAGTGGCGCTCCAAGCACCGAGTGTGAAGCGGCCCTAAGGTGGTCAGTTTATCTGGGGCTTCTTTCAGCCCCCTTTAGTCTCCCGTTGTCTTTCCGCTCTGGTCCATTCAGTAGCCGTCCCCTCTGAAAGCTGTATGTGCGGCCCCCACGTCTCCTGGACCCCGCTCCATAGCCAGGAGCGCTCTGCACTTGTGGGAATAGTAAATATTACAGCTGGCGTTGGGAGCGTGATTGAGGAGGCATGCTGACAGGGCCACGAATGCATGGTGGCCCGCAGCTGGATCAGTTGGTCAGCCCAAAGGGGCTGCTGAATGGAAAAGAGCAGAACGACTGCGACAGGACCTGAAGAACTACAGCGGGCTGGAAGACGCACTCACCTCAGGAGGGGGAAGCCTCTGGGTCCTAAAGAGGCATCCCTCGTGCTCCTCCGTAGAGGGGATCCAGCGCTGGCAGCCCCCATAAATCTCTGGCAGAACTAGCCAAGTCCGATCGTGTCCCCTCTACCGTGCAGGCATGACCTGTCTGTGACACCTGTGCAGTAGAGGAGACGCGATTGGGCGAGCGGAGAGCTGCTACTGCACATGTGCGCACACCGACAGCCACTGACGAGATCTTCAGGGGGTCCCGGCAATGGATCCCCTCTACTGAGAAGGATGAGGAAGCATCTTCAGGATCCGGAGTATTCCCCTTCCGAAGGTAAGTACCCCAAAGGGCACTTTTTCGCACTACAGGTACACTTTGAGGGTTGCCATACACTCATCGATTTCCTTGCCGTGTACTAATCCGTGGTTTGTGTTCCGCAGGGTGAAGGTGAGCCTGGATGGGCAGTTCCTGCACTACATCTTCCCCTACCAGTTCCTGGACTCCCCTGAGTGGGAATCTCTGCGGCCCACCGAGGAGGGGACCTTCCAGGTGAGTCACCGCTGCCGTTCTGGTGGCAGGGAAACAAGGGCGGGGCTAATGTGGAGGCTGCCAGTGCTGTCCGGGGTGGGGAAACAAGGACAGGGCTAATGTGGAGGCTGCCAGTGCTGTCCGGGGCGGGGAAACAAGGGTGGGGCTAATGTGGAGGCTGCCAGTGCTGTCCTGGGCGGGGAAACAAGGGTGGGGCTAATGTGGAGGCTGCCAGTGCTGTCCGGGGCGGGGAAACAAGGATGGAGCTAATGTGGAGGCTGCCAGTGCTGTCTGGGGGTGGGAAAACAAGGGCGGGGCTAATGTGGAGGCTGCCAGTGCTGTCCGGGGCGGGGAAACAAGGGTGGGGCTAATGTGGAAATGGCCAGTGTTGAGGACCTACCTACAATGCCAGTTCTTCGGCTGTCATGCCCATCCTCTGGCTAGAGAACAAAGCACAAGTAGCATTAAATCTGCATCATCACAGAAGTATTAGCATCTCATTAACCAAGCTTAGTGAAATGGCCTGAAAGCACTGAAGCCAGAGGATCGGCCTGACATGCAGGCAGCAAGCACACTGAGGTCAGCCATGGCCACTTCCATGCTTCCCTCACAAATGCTTTACTGTAAAGAGGACCTGTAGTAAAAATAACATAATGAGTAAGATCGCTTATTTTTTTTCTTCAATTTTTATTTATAGATTATTTAGTCAGTGCTTGCCCATTGTAAAATCTTTCCTCTTCCTTATTTACATCCTGACATTTATCACATGGTGACATTTTTACTGCTGGCAGGTGATTTCTGAATGTTTGTTTACTGAGAGTTCTGAAGCCAGTAGAAATAATACCTGTTCTCCGAGAATGCTCTGGTAGAAGAATTCTGTATAGCTAATAAGCCTAGGCTAAAAATCACAGAGAGGGTGGGGCTACATACCAGTATACAGCAGTATATAGCTACAAAATGTGTTTCTGATTCTGAAATCAGGATAATTACCATAAGAGTGGCTATCCTGAATAATTGAATGTGGTCATACACTCATCAATTTTTTTCCCATCCATATCCTGCCAATTCAACCAATCTGAATGAATCTGCTAAAATTCGATGCTGCAGCTAGCTTTATCAATGGATCCATTCGAAATCAATTGAATCAGTCGATCGCGCTGGATAGAAGATTTCGATTGGCGGCGGGTTTTGAGTGGCAGCAGATCAACGGCCCATAGCGGCCAGTGTGTGGAAGTCAAAGAACCGTCTTAGATCAGATTTGATCTGAAAGGCTCTATCTGATGGTGAAATCTGATGGATATCTATAAGTGTATGGCCACCTTAACTACATTCTACCAAATGTCACTACAGTGCCTCTTTAAAGAGACTCTGTAATAAAAATAGTCCCCTGGGGGGTACTTACCTCGGGAGAGGGAAGCCTCAGGGTCCCAATGAAGCTCCCCCTCCCCTGTAGCTGCAGGCAATCCAGCGCTAGCTCCCCCGAAGTGTCCCGCAATCCGTGCTTGACAAGCCTGACAAGCGCTGATATATTTACCTTCCCTGCCTCCAGCCGGTGGCGCTGTTGCAGCTCTCAGCACGGAAATAGGCGATCTCTGTCAGGTCCGCTCTACTATGCAGGCACAGGAGACTTGCAGGAGACTTGCGCCTGCGCAGAAGAGCGGCCCGACAGCGATCGGCTATTTCCGCCTATCTCTGAGCGGAGAGCCGATACTGCGCCTGCGCTGGAGCCGGAAAGGTAAATATTTACATCCCCGCTGTTCGGAGGGGCACAGCGAGACCGCCGTGGGACACAGGAGGACGGGGGAAGCCTCGATCAGATCCGGAGGCTTCCCCCACCCGAGGTGAGTACCCCCCAGGGGAAACTTTTTTTAGTTACAGGTTTTCTTTAATGTCATTATAGAGGTATGATTATTATTGTCCTTCTCTTTCTTGTACCATAGAGGCCATGATTGTAAGAAGCGATCTGATTGATCAGATTCTGACTTTGTATATCTCCCATTTACTTTAACCATGGTTTAGTCAGAGACTATATACAGAGTTCTCCTTTAAGATACATTCTAGGGAGAAACAGTTCTGAGTTTTAGCAGTACATCCTACTTGGTAGAAAAGGTCAAATGGCTTTATCTGCTCACATGTAGAAACCGCCCAGCTCTGGGGCTAGCAAAATATAAACATTGCCCTCCGCTCCCCATGCATAATTACAATCAGGAGCAGCTCACCTCATTCATCAGCTCCAGCGGTGACTACAGACCTCTCTGCTTCCTCACGGCTCCCCTAGTTCTGGCTTCTGCTGATGACACAATCAGTAGAAGCCGGCACTAGGGGAGCAGTGAGAGAGGAGAGGTCTGTTACCAAACATAGCTGGAGTTTGGTAACATAGAGGTTGTGGTTGGAGTTCTCCTTTAGGATGCATGTAAATGATGGATTATTCTGCAGTTTTCTCTCACGGATACATTAATTCAGCTGTTTCTCTTATTTACACGCTTTTCCCGCCTCTCTCGGCACTCTCTGTAAGTAAGATAAATCAGCAATGTCCATTTTTCAGAAATCACAAGCATTGTGCACGTCAGTCGCCATCTCAGTACCGGCTGTCACCTCCGGGGGTCGTCCTCCTTCACCTCCGGCCTCTTTATTCTCATGTTATGTTTTAACCCTGCACATTTTCCTTACCGTTTTATCACATCCACCTCCTGTACTGCCTCCTGTAGACTATGAGATTATGCTGTCAATTGACTGCTCAGTCTTCAGGCTCGGGTGGGATCGCGGACGGCGTTGAGTGAAATCTATGCCATGTCAGAGGCTCACAGCCATGGGCATGACATAGATTTCAACCACATCGGTCCAGGGAGAGTTAAAGAAGATTGTACAATCAAGACTGTATGGTCAGCTCAAGAATGGTGACATAACGCTTCTCCTCCCTGTCCCAGTTTGAGAGCTGCTGTCCAGAGGGGCCAAAGTGAATGACAGACCTTATGTTACGGTTACATAAAAGTACACTGGAGGGGGCGTGGCTTGATTAGCAGCTATAAAGGGCTGGTGCACACCAAGAGCGCTTTTGAGCACATTTAAAAACAACAGCGCTTTGTAAAGTGCTTGGCTAATGTATTTGGATGGGATGGAGCTCACCAGAGCGATGTGATTTCTCCCAAATGCAAACGCGGGTCCTGCAGCATTTCTGCTGATTTCTGAGGCGACTCAGCCTCAATGTCAAGTATAGGAAAGTGGAAAATCGCTCTGAAAAGCGCTAGATCAGAGCGGTTGTTTTCCAAGCGTTTTTGCTACAGAAGCTGTTCAGTTACAGCTCTGCTGTAACAAAAAATAAAAAACGCTACACCAAAACGCTCCAAAAATCGCTAGGTATGGTTAGAAAATCGCTAGGCACATGCCTAGAATGGCCTAGAAAAATCACTTCAAAAAGCACTGAGCATTTGCAATTACACTAGCACATTTTGGTGTGCACTGGCCCTAAGCCCCCTGCTGCATTTTAAAAAACGCATAGAAACGCATGCATTTTTTCAGCGTTTTTGAAATGCTTTTTTAAAGCATTTTAATGCATTTTGACGCGTTTTTAAAGCGTTAAAACACAACTAAACGCATTTTAAAATGCTTACAAAACGTATGCGTTTCTGTGCGTTTTTAAAAACGCAGCAGTGGGCTCAGGCTCTGAATGTGGCCATACATTTATAGATTTTCACCTGATGTGGCAAAAAGATAGATCCCTTTGTGATCTGAATCATCCACACATTACACATACATTTCCGATAGATACGCATTGAGGAAAGTACGGTAAGCATACGGCGCTGCGTAATAAGCTGGCGCTTCATAGATAACGTAAATAATAATAAACAACCACAACCTGTTCTTGTGATACCAAATCACTAGTTATAATCTTAATCAGCTGATCAGCCATTACGCTAAATTTCACCAAAATTTTCGCAATTACCCCTATACTTAATTATGATTTGTAAATTTAACTGATTTCAGAAAAATTACAATTTAAAAACCATAATTCCTTTGCATTTTTAAAAGCGATTTTCTCAAAAAGTACACAGTCTTTTTGATAAATGCTTTTTAGACTTATTCCCACTATTCTGCATAACACACATAGCCATTGTGGAGATAATAACATTTATGGGGGCTCTGCTAGTAACCGCTAAAGTTGGCACAAAGCTACGCACAAAAAATAAGCGAAAATGCTAAAATACAGACAAAATGACTCTTTGCCCCAACATTTTGCATTGTAATTGCGAATTTCAATGTGAAATTATGACTATGAAAAATGTGTGCTCCTCGCTACAATTCACTTCTTCAGGAGAGATGAAACAAGCAGCAGAGCGCCCCCTGTGTAATTATCCATACTGTGATGAAAGGTTGTTGCTGCTTGCCTGAAGGAGAGGTTTGACACCGCAAATGCTTTGTGTATTTATAAATGTAAAGATTAGCAAAAGATCTTCCAGTTCCAGGGTGTCCATAAACTGCCAATACTAAACCAGATTAGCTTTCTTTTCAATTCCATGCCCCAAATCATTTTTCATTGACTTGCGTTAAATGCCATATTGTTGTCGTATTTTCTTGAAATTCATCATGAAATCACTGTATGTTTGCTACAAGCTCCATCATGTCCGTCGCATAGATGCTGAAACGTTCTGTACATTACCGTATACTGTCAGTCAGCACACTCTGTACATTATACTCTGTACATAGTATATGGCTGTCAGTCAGCACACTCTGTACATTATATATGGATCTGTACATTATACTCTGTATATTATCTATGGCAGTCAGTCAGCACACTCTGTACATTATATATAGATCTGTACATTATACTCTGTACATTATATATGGCTGTCAGTAAGCACACATTCTTTACATTATATATGGCTCTGTACATTATACTCTGTACATTATATATGGCAGTCAGTCAGCACACTCTGTACAATATATATGGCTCTGTACATTATACTCTGTACATTATATATGGCAGTCAGTCAGCACACTCTGTACATTATGTATGGCTCTGTACATTATACTCTGTACATTATATATGGCTCTGTACATTATACTCTGAACATTATATATGGCTGTCAGTCAGCATACTATGTACATTATATATGACTCTGTACATTATACTCTGTACATTATATATGGCAGTCAGTCAGCACACTCTGTACAATATATATGGCTCTGTACATTATACTCTGTACATTATATATGGCAGTCAGTCAGCACACTCTGTACATTATGTATGGCTCTGTACATTATACTCTGTACATTATATATGGCTCTGTACATTATACTCTGAACATTATATATGGCTGTCAGTCAGCATACTATGTACATTATATATGGCTCTGTACATTATACTCTGTACATTATATATGGCAGTCAGTCAGCACACTCTGTACAATATATATGGCTCTGTACATTATACTCTGTACATTATATATGGCAGTCAGTCAGCACACTCTGTACATTATGTATGGCTCTGTACATTATACTCTGAACATTATATATGGCTGTCAGTCAGCATACTATGTACATTATATATGGCTCTGTACATTATACTCTGTACATTATATATGGCAGTCAGTCAGCACACTCTGTACAATATATATGGCTCTGTACATTATACTCTGTACATTATATATGGCAGTCAGTCAGCACACTCTGTACATTATGTATGGCTCTGTACATTATACTCTGTACATTATATATGGCTCTGTACATTATACTCTGAACATTATATATGGCTGTCAGTCAGCATACTATGTACATTATATATGACTCTGTACATTATACTCTGTACATTATATATGGCAGTCAGTCAGCACACTCTGTACAATATATATGGCTCTGTACATTATACTCTGTACATTATATATGGCAGTCAGTCAGCACACTCTGTACATTATGTATGGCTCTGTACATTATACTCTGTACATTATATATGGCTCTGTACATTATACTCTGAACATTATATATGGCTGTCAGTCAGCATACTATGTACATTATATATGGCTCTGTACATTATACTCTGTACATTATATATGGCAGTCAGTCAGCACACTCTGTACAATATATATGGCTCTGTACATTATACTCTGTACATTATATATGGCAGTCAGTCAGCACACTCTGTACATTATGTATGGCTCTGTACATTATACTCTGAACATTATATATGGCTGTCAGTCAGCATACTATGTACATTATATATGGCTCTGTACATTATACTCTGTACATTATATATGGCAGTCAGTCAGCACACTCTGTACAATATATATGGCTATGTACATTATACTCTGTACATTATATATGGCAGTCAGTCAGCACACTCTGTACATTATGTATGGCTCTGTACATTATACTCTGTACATTATATATGGCTGTCAGTCAGCACACTCTGTACAATATATACGGCTCTGTACATTATACTCTGTACATTATATATGGCAGTCAGTCAGTCAGCACACTCTGTACATTATGTATGGCTCTGTACATTATACTCTGTACATTATATATGGCTGTCAGTCAGCACACTCTGTACAATATATACGGCTCTGTACATTATACTTTGTACATTATATATGACAGTCAGTCAGCACATGGCGTAATGTGTTATTTGTCCCCCCCCCCTCAGGTGACGCTGACAGCGGAGATGGACAGTACATACGTCAGCTGGCCCCGGAAGAAGCTGTACCTGCTCCTGGCTCGAGAGAAGTACATCGCTCGGCTCTTCTCCGCCCTCCTCGGCTTCGACATCTCACAGAAGCTCTACGCTCTGAACGACAAGCTCTTTGCCAAGTTCGGCCTCCGCTTTGACATCCGGCTGCCCAGCCTCTATCACGTGCTGGGGCCGTCCCCCGAGTTTGCAGGTGACATAGCACCCGAATCCCTGCTCTCCCGCCTATCGCAGGATGCCTCGCCCCTGAGCAAGGCCCCGCCCCCGAGCAGCCGAGGCCCCTGGCCGGAGAGTGGCAACCCGGGTGAGGACTCGAGCAGCCTCATTCTAGAGGATTTTGCAGAGCTGCCCGGTTCCTTTATGGATTATGGGAGCGAGGGGGAGTATTTGAAGTAAGAGGGGGCCGGGCAGCTGGTGAGGGAGCTCCCTGTAAGTACCGCCATGCCTGCACCTATGTGTGTCTGTTATGCTTGCTGGCATCAGTCCCCCCTAACACCCCCTCTTTGTGCTGCATTCAGGGTATCGGATAGGTGTATGTAGTTATGGAAGACACCATAATAAGAAATCTATGACCTCAGTGGCGTCCTCAGTGGGGTGCGGAGGGGTGCGAGCCGCACCGGGTGTCACCATGGAAGGGGTGACACCTGGGCAGTATTGATCGAGGTATGTGGGGATGCAGGGAGGAGGGCTGACATCACTCCTTCCACCCTCTGATGCATCCATACTCCTCGGAGGCTGGCCGCTCTCTGCCCGCCCAATCTTTGCATGACACATGTAATTAGGCAGCATGCAGGAAACAGGAAGTAGAGTGAGCAGCCAGCTGCTGAGGATCATGGATGCATTTGGATCAGGTTATACTCACGTACAAGCCACACCGTGTGCCTTACCCTGTATGGGGACACAGCAGGGGGCCCATGGAAAGGAAGGCAGGAATAATCCTATCCCAACATTTGTATAGCACTTTTCTCCTGTTGGACTCAAAGGGCTTGATTCATTAAGCTGCGCTGCACAGTTTAATGTGAAGGAGCGCTTGCTATCCACGCCTTATATGGCTGCGCTCGCTGCTATGTAAGGAGCATGCCTTCCTTGCTTACATAGCAACGCGCACAACTTTAAATGTGGGCGGTCCTGTGAAGTATCACGACCGCAATTCTTCACTAGCGGCCGCTACTATGTTACTTAACCAGCCTGGCGGTATGGACGAGCTCAGCTCGTCCATTACCGCCGGAGGCTGCCGCTCAGGCCCTGCTGGGCCGATTTACATCAAATAAAAAAGTGCACACGCAGCTGGCACTTTGCCACCCGCCTGTGCTACCTGATCGCCGCCGCGGCGATGCGCCGCATGCATCGGCGAAAGAGGGTCCCCCCAGCCGCCCTAGCCCAGCGCAGCCGGACCAAACAGTTCAGATCGGAGGATTGAAGGCGGCTGACGTCAGGACGTCGGCTGACGTCCATGACGTCACTCCGCTCGTCGCCATGGCGACGAGGAAAGCAAACCAAGAAAGGCCGCTCATTAAAAAAACGTCCGGTCGCCAGCCTGGCGATCTTAATAGAACGCCAGGCTGGTTAACATAGAGTTTTACTGTAACTATGCTAATTAACATAGTAGCGGCCGCTAGTGGAGTACTGCGGTTGTGATACTTCACAGGACCACCCACATTTAAAGTTGCGCGCGTTGCTATGTAAGCAAGGAAGGCATGCTCCTTACATAGCAGCGAGCGCAGCCATGTAAGGCGTGGGTAGCGAGCGCTCCTTCACATTAAGCCCAAAGCGCTCAGGAGCTGCAGCCACTAAGGGCCACCCTGCAGTGTTAGGGAGTCTTGCCCAAGGACTCTTTACTGAATAGGTACTGACCCGAGGCAGGATTCATACCCTGGTCTCCCATGTCAAAGGCAGAGCCCTTCACCAGTACACTATCCAGTTACTATGGAATGATGTCAGTTCCCTTCCCTGAAGGGTACAGCTAGACCACCAGGTAAGCTATGTAGGGAGGGGGTACCCAGAGCAGGATCATCCACCAGGCAACCTAGGCAGGTGCTTGGGGCCTAGTGGGTATCAAGGGGTCCACCTGCCACCTTCTTTGACCTCTGCCCACTTCAGCTTAACAAAAGGACCACAAGGGGGCCCCAAATCTACTGCCTTGCCTAGGGCCCCATTATATCTTAAAGGATACCCAAAGTGACATGTGACATGATGAGATAGACATGTGTATGTACAGTGCCAAGCACACAAATAACTAGGCTGTGTTCCTTTTTTTCTTTCTCTGCCTGAAAGAGTTAAATATCAGGTATGTAAGTGGCTGACTCAGTCCTGACAGACAGGAAATGACTACAGTGTGACCCTCACTGATAAGCAATTCAAACTATAAAACACTTTCCTAGCAGAAAATGGCTTCTGAGAGCAAGAAAGAGATAAAAAAAGGGGAATTTCTTATCAGTGAGGGTCACACTATAGTCACTTCCTGTCTGAGTCAGCCACTGACATACCTGATATTTAACTCTTTCAGGCAGAGAAAGAAAAAAAGGAACACAGCATAGTTATCTGTGTGCTAGGTACTGTACATACACATGTCTGTCTCATCATGTCACATGTCACTTCGGGTATCCTTTTAAAACATTTCTGGGGGTACAACTAGACCACATGGGGATGTACCATTAGCGCACAACCCTTTACACTCCTCAACTCCTTCAAATTTTTTTTGATTTGGGAAGGGATGTGCGTAAATATTCAGCACCAGGTGTAAATACCCTAGGCACGCCACTGTACTAGAAGTCCCAGCATGCCCTGTACCCAGCCTTGGCAGCTCTGAAGATACCGGTTTTCCATCTAACAGCATGTTGTGTATCAGTTGCTGAAATAATGAGGTGTGTTTCTATTACGGCACTCAGTGAATCATCATCACCCATACATGCGTTATTATTGCGTATTTATGTCGCGGGACGCTTTCCTGATTACACAGGAAGATTCACATCTTTCATCGTCCCTTAGCGGCTCACACTAATAGTGTAACTCACGGTACTTGTGTGTCCGGAAATAGCGGTAATACTGCAGTGCGCTTTCTGTGCGCGCCAGCATTACCGCGATTTTGTGAACCAACCCCCAAGTCACGAAATAACTCATGAGATAACAGATAATGGCCTCAATTCACTAAGCTTATCTCCTGTCTTTAATAAAGTTTCTAGAGTTATCACTATGGTGATAAGGCATGTCATATTCAGGAAACATTTTACCTCAGGGAAACCTAAAAGTTAAAGGCAGCCATACACTGGTCGATGTGCCATCAGATCGACCAGCTGACAGATCCCTATCTGATCGAATCTGATCAGAGAGGGATCGTATGGCTGCCTTTACTGCAAACAGATTGTGAATCGATTTCAGCCTGAAACCGATCACAATCTGTTCAGCTGCTCCTGCCGCCTGTCCCCCCCCCCCCCCCCGCGCATACATTACCTGACGCTGGCTCCCGGGCATCTTCTCCACGCTGCACCGCTCTGTTCTTGCTCCATCTCGGCGCTTCCTGTGTCACTCCGTGACCAGGAAGTTCAAATAGAGCGCCCTCTATACTTCCTGGTCACTGCAGTGACCCAGGAAGCGCCGGGATGGAGCGGGTGCAGCGCTGAGAAGATGCGGAGAAGACGCCCGGGAGCCCGCATCAGGTAATGTATTTTTCATCGGATCGGCCGCCGCTAGCGACGCGCACTTTACCCGCGGGCGATCGATGGTAATTTCCCGCACGGCGCGATCGACGGACCGATCCGATTTCGGAAGGAAATCGGATCGTCAGCGGCGTTTACCGCGAACGATTGGCAGCAGATTCGATCCCAGGATCGAATCTGCTGTCGAAACGGCTGGGAATCGGGCCAGTGTATGGCCACCTTAACTCTTCTGTCTTTAAGTTAACTCTCCAATTCTTAAAATAACTCCAGAGTTAAAGACAGGCTGTTTATTAACTGCGTGTGAAACTAACTACAGAGGAGGTCAATTAACTACAGTGGAGGTAACGTAAGGAATGTGTGGAGGTAAGTTTTCTCTTGCCTTATTATCTCCAGCATGATCTTAGTTAATTGAGGTCAATGAGAGACCAACCATGAGATGTGAGGAGATAAATCATTAGTTAAAGGTGGCCACTAACGGTCCAATTTCTAGCAAGAAATCGATCGAGCCATCAGATAATTCTGATTGGAAGAAAAATCGTTCACTACACCATCAACGAACCAATCTTTGCTTCCTATCACAACCAACAATCCACAACTATTTTTATAATCATTCATAATCAATTGTGCCCATCAACCGAGATTATTTATAACCAATCCAATCAGAATTTCTGATTGCTTGAACGATTTTTAGCTAGAAATTGTACTGTTAGTGTCCACCTTTAGACATATGAGGAGAGATAATTCATGGTATAAATAGACAGAGAGATAATCCATGAGATATGTTTTGTGAATATGCCTTTAAATAACTTGTGACAATACCTCACCTTTAGCATGAGACTGCAGCCTGAACATTAACCCTTAATAAGCATGGTGGCCTAACTTAGTACCTTGATAGTGCAAGCTTCTGATATACTGTATATATATTTCAGACTCACATCCCTGTAGTAGACTCAGCTTAGCACATCAGAAGGAAACACAGAGACTTGTCTTGTGATCAGCGTCACTAAGATGTGGAGTTATTGCTTGGCTGGGCCACGTGGCTAGAAGACACTGCTGAGCCAATGCATAGAGGGGGAAACTGTTGCAGGAAGTTAGTTAAAGGTCACCGGAACCAGGCCCCTCCGTTCATGGCTCTGACTAAGCCCAGAGCAATACTGCAATCAACATGCAGCAGAGACTTCTATCAACAAGACTGGAGCCATGCTGCAGTCAACACACAGAAAATACTTCTATCAACAAGAGCGGAGACATACTGCAATCAACACACAGCAGAGACTTCTATCAACAAGACTGGAGCCGTACTGCAATCAACGCACAGCAGAGACTTCTATCAACAAGACTGGAGCCGTACTGCAATCAACACACAGCCGAGACGTCTATGAACAAGACTGGAGCCATACTGCAATCAACACACAGAAAATACTTCTATCACCAACAGCGGAGATGTACTGCAATCAACACACAGCACAGACCTTTATCAACAAGACCAGAGCTGTACTACAATCAATACACATTGAAGATTCCTATCAACAAGACTGGAGCCATACTTCAATCAATACACAGCAAAGACTTGTATCAGCAAGACTGCACAGTAAAGAGGTCTATCAACATGACCGGAGCCATACTGCAATCAACACACAGCAGAAACTTCTATCAACAAGACCGGAGCCAAACTGCAATCAACACACAGAAAATACTTCTATCAACAAGAGTGAACAGCAAAGACTCCTATCTACAAGACCAGAGCTGTACTGCAATCAACACACAGTGAAGACTTCTATCAACAAGACCAGAGCTGTACTGCAATCAACACACAGCAAATACTTCTATCAACAAGACTGGAGCCATGCTGCAATCAACAAACAGCAAAGACTTCTGTTAACAAGACCAGAGCTGTACTGCAATCAACACATAGCAGGGACTTCTATCAACATGACTGGTGCCATGCTGCAATCAACACACAGAAAATACTTCTATCAACAAGAGTGAACAGCAAAGACTTCTATCAACAAGACCAGAGCCATACTGCAATCAACAAACAGGAAAGACCTCTATCAACAAGACCATGCAATAAACATACAGCAAAGACTTCTATCAACAAGACCAGAGCTGTACAACAATCAACACACAGTGCAGACTTATATCAATAAGAGCGGAACCGTACTGCAATCAACTCACAGAGAAGACTTCAATCAACAAGACTGAAGTCATACTGCAATTAACAAGACCGGAGCTGTACTGCAATCAATACACATTGGCTGAAACAGAGTTGCTACTTGCTTATATGATTGTTTCAAATTAGGGGAGATCAGATTTCACCATATACCATTGTTTTTATGACTGAGCACCCCACCGGGAACAGAAATTTACCCAAAGAGATCCTGAAATTGGTGTTCAGTGCAGCTGGGGGATGGGGGTGGGTGACCAATTAATGCATTCTCCTCGCATATTCCAGTGATTGGTTGCCACAACACAGACTGTACTACCTGCGGTCCCGAGTAGAGGGGAGGGTGTTATAGTAATTTAAGGTGCGGATATCCTGTTGGTCTGCTCTGACTGGTTTGTGTGGTTGTTCAGATATGATACCAGAAGCTCTCTGAAAGCTATAGCCATGTACACGCAAGGGCTGACACTCTCATTGTCTGCTGCCAAAAAAAGCTATCCGTGCTTTTCAATCCCAGCGCATGCAAAACAGGTGCCACATTCTAGTCTCCAGCCAGCAGAACCGCAGGGCTGACAATCTAATCCTCTGTTAGCGTAACTGATGTTGTGAAGGTTATTGCTGGCTTGCTATCCTTGTTACAACTCTCAGAAAACAGAGTGTTTGGGGGAGTTGATAGATAGATAGAAGTTAATAGTGATTGCTAAACTGACACTGATTGAGGCTTATAGGAGTAAATAGGGATTTATATATGTTGAATGTGTGTGGAAATAAAGCTGTTTCAGAGAATGTGTTGCCATTGCAAGGAAATTAAACGCTGCCAATGTACAGAATCCAGGAACTGAGTATAAAGCTCCATACACACCTGCAATAAAGATTGACCGTGGTCAGTAGACACATCTTGTTGTCCGATCACACGGTAGTTCAGGACATTGTGAGCTCACCCCTCAGTGTTGCGGGGAAGCGGTTGTGGTGCTGCAGTTTGTACATTTACATGTACGTTATAACAAGAGACGCAGCTTGCTCATTGGACCCTCGAGTACGCACGGACTGCGGCCAATAACTGCTGTTTGAAAAATTCAAACATGTGGATCTTCTTCTCCGTAAACGTTTATTGTTCATCTTGCTCTGCCGGTCACTGGGGACAGATATTCTTGTTGCACAACCTTGGTGATATCGTTGATGTCAAACGGCATTTGTTGGAAGTGTGTAGGGGTCTTTAGCTGTTCTGTATCAGCAGGTCAAGCTTCAGGAGACTTTCCTCTGTCCCCCATAAGTACAGGAAGCTGAAGGTCAGTTAAACAGGAACTTTAACCAAGGATTTAACTTCATCCCAATCAGTAGCTGATAGTCCCTTCCCTACGAGAAATCTTTACCTTTTCTCAGATAGATTATCAGGGGGCTCTGTATGGCTGATATTGTGGTGAAACCCCTCCCACAGTGTGATGTCAGGGCCATGGACATGACAGTTTCCTGTCTGTGCACCTTGTTGGAAATGAGGGCTGTTACCAACTGCCAAGCAAGCAGTATCTCCCTGAGATTAGGGATGGCAATGCTTGGGAGAACTCACGGAGAAGCATGTGATCAGTTTGATTAGCTTCTGATTTGCTGTGATGACCTGGTTTATCACATGATCATGACCAGCAAATCAGAGCCTTATAAATCTATCAGCTGATCAAACTGATCACATGCTTCTCCGTGAGTTCTCCTAAGCATTGCCCTGCCTACCTGAGATTTATACAGTAGATGTATAAAAAAAAACAACCTTTTAGCCTATCACATTGTTAGTGGTTGTGTTTATAGATAATGGCAATTGAAGCTGTCTGTTTTGTTTCATTTCTGCCAGTAGTAAAGATGCTGACCTGCAGGCTTACCATGGAATAAAAAACATGAACAAATTACACCATGAATATCAATCATTTCTTAATCTATCCTCTTTTTTTCAACGCCTCACTTTACAATGTTTTGATTTGTTTTTTAAATCTTTTGTCAAAGTTCCTCTTTACGGTAACATTTTACCTTGTTGAGAAATAAGCAATTCCTTCATTTCAGCTCCACAAGTTAATAAGATTAACGCCACATATTATTTCACACTGCTTACCTTGTTTCTGAGCGCACCCAGCTCGTCCACCATGATCCTAAAACAGTTCATCAGGCTGAGAGTGTCTGTGCTGCTGCCAGTCACTTAACTAGTGCAGGTGTGGAAAATAACTAAAAAATACATCCTGCTTTGTGCATCCGATTACTGATGTGTTAAGGGGGAATATTTCAGATACTCCTGGTAACCCCGTCTTGCTAAGAATCAGTCATTGTTGATATAATCTGTACACTAATGAGGTTTCTGTCCTCTGTTTCACAGCCAGAACCGTCCTGAGAGAGGGTCACCCCCGCCTCCATTCTTACGGACGCGCTCCTCTGGCCCCGACGCAGACTCCGGAACTCTAGGGAACAATGACCCCATCACCCTCCCCGAGCACAGCTCACCTGTGTGACGTCACACGCATGGACACGTATGTGCACACGGACCACGTGATGAGGCCAGGGGGACCTAAAGTGTGAGCAGTGTGAGCGGACTATGCCACGGCAGCACTGCCACGTCTCTGTGACCTCCTCCAGGACAGCCACGGATGAGGGGACACTTAAGTTGTATGTCAAATTCCTCTGGAGAACTTCCTCTGATGGTCTTGTTCCATGTTAGGGGGTCACTCCACCTAGAATGAGATATGTCAGTTCCACGTGGAGTCTGGCCTGCTGACTTTGGCTTCTTCTGTTTCATGAGGCCTCCAGTGATGGGATCTTCTCACCATAGTTCCTGGCTCTGCTACTATCAGTCTCCTGTTAGCGTCCACCCTGGTGTGTACCCAAGGCCACGTTTCTGTAAAGGCCGCGCAGGCCCATGCCTAGGGCGGATGCTGTCCAAAGGGGTCAACTAGACATGGAAAAGGGGCTGCTATATTTGGAAGATGAAGCTGCAAAAGGGGAGCCATGTATAGAATAGGGGGCTGCACATGGAATGGGAGGAGGGGCTTTTGCACAGGGAATGGGAGGAGGGGCTTCTGTACATGTAATGGGAGCAGGACAGTTGCACATGTAAGGGGAGCCACAGAAACGTTTCTGGGGCGAAAAAAGTATTAATCCAGTTTTATAAATGGAAGGGTGTGCCCTGGGAAATGGGTGTGCAGAGCTGGGAACTTAGGAGCACAGAGATCTCACCACCAGAACCCTGAAGGGGATGAAAGTATCCAGCAGTGGGAGGGTGGAAGCCCCAGTAATGAGTATAGAAGATGTGCGGAGCAGGGGGAGCAGGGAACTGAAGCGTGCCGAGATCTCACTGCCGGAGTCCCTGACAGATAGAAGAATCCAGCATTGAGAATCTAGGTAGTAATGGATGCATCAGGTATGCAGAGCTGGGAACTCAGGGAGGCAGAGATCTCACCACCAGAGCCCCTGAGAGATAGAAGAA
Source organism: Hyperolius riggenbachi (assembly GCF_040937935.1). Classification (NCBI taxonomy): domain Eukaryota; kingdom Metazoa; phylum Chordata; class Amphibia; order Anura; family Hyperoliidae; genus Hyperolius; species Hyperolius riggenbachi. The sequence goes on from NC_090647.1 coordinate 565,236,601, forward strand.
TCCAGCATTGAGAATCTAGGTAGTAATGGATGCATCAGGTATGCAGAGCTGGGAACTCAGGGAGGCAGAGATCTCACCACCAGAGCCCCTGAGAGATAGAGGAATCCAGCAGGGGGAGGAGCCTCTGGTAATGGCTGCAGCAGGTATGCAGAGCTGGGAACTCAGGGAGGCAGAGATCTCACCACCAGAGCCCCTGAGAGATAGAAGAATCCAGCATTGAGAATCTAGGTAGTAATGGATGCATCAGGTATGCAGAGCTGGGAACTCAGGAAGGCAGAGATCTCACCAGCAGAAGTCTCCACTCATACGCTGAAATGTCAGTTCTGGGCAGAGTCATCCTTTAACCACCTCCACAGAATTACCGCTAATACATTTTGTCACAATGACACGTATGGAGAACTCAGATTACATGTCCTTCTCATGTTAATGTTTTTCTTTGTGTTTGTTTTTGGAAAGCACAATTAATACATAAAATACCTCTTTGGAGAAAGAAGAGGGGGCGTGTTCTTTTATTCTGGATCATATCAGAGTGTAGAGTGGAGAAGATCACCCGATCTACCGAGGATTAAAGAGGACCTGAACTCTTGCACAGGACAGAAGGAAAACAGAGAGAAGTGCACCCTGTGTGTATTTAGAGAGTTTAGCCTGTGTAATCCCCCCTCCCCTGTGACTAATCACCAGTGTAATTTGATCTCTCATTTGTGTCTGCTCAGGAATCTCCTCTGGTAGTTAATACTATAGCAAAAATAAGAAAGGGGGGTAATCACTCAGGCATGCACAGGGGCGTAACTAGAAATCACTGGGCCCCCCTGTAAAACATTGTAAGGCCCCCCCCCCCTCCTCCTCGCTTTCTTCCTAGGTCAACTGAAAACCGCTGTTATTCAGTTGGCTACTGGCCAGTGCACACTGTTTTCCCTATGCAGATAAAAACATACAGCAGTGAGGCACTGCACACATTTTCTTTAATGACATTAGTTTCTGTGATAAATGTGCATGTTTTCACACAAACAGACACACATGGTGTGCAGAAAACTGCATACAGAAAACTGCCAGACGAGTGTGCTCCCAGCCTCAGCTTATTACACTCACTCTGTCCATCTCTGATGGAGCAGAACTGGCTCTGCAGACTTCTCCAGCGTCACTGTAAGGGCTTGTTTACACTAAGCTTTTTTTTAAAGAAAAGCGCTTGTGCAATGATTCCCTATGAGAGAGTTCACATATGAGCGGTTCGATTCTGAGAGTCAAAGAGTTCACTTCCCAACTTGCACCAGGAAGTGAAAAAACTAATCGCTCTACAAAAGCGCCTAGAAAAACGCTTTACAAAAAATTACAATGCGCAGGTAAGCGCCGGGAGGCACTAAAAAAAAAGATCATGCACAAAATCGCAAAACGCTGGCGTCCATTGCGATTTTTGATTGTGAACAAGACCGAACTGTTGATTTACCGATATACACATACAACATATTCAAAACTTTAATAAGCTGAGTGTGAAAAACAAACAACATCCAGAGAACAACACTTGTATTGATGGGAGAGGTCAGAGGAGGATGGGCCAGACTAGTTTGAGCTGACAGAAAGGCTACAGTGACTCCCTCTGTACAATGCACCATTCATTGCACCACGTTGGGTTCTTCTCCTGTCAGCCAAGAACAAGAAACTGAAGCTGTGGTGGCCACAGGATCACCCAACATGGACAGATGAAGACTGGAGATCCCACCTGGTCTGATGAGTCTAGAGGTCTGGCAGCAGTGGCAGGGCCAGAATTTGGAGCAGTCCAGGCTGGGTGGTTTGAGGCAGGGCAGAACTGGAAATTCACTGCATGAATGTGCAGCCGACCAATCTGCAGACGTTGTGTGATGTCATCATGGAGGAGAATCTCAAAGCAATGTTTTTCAGCATCTCGTTAAATCCATGCCAGGAAGATCTGAGGGAAATCCTTTGCAGTATTGGTACAGAGTTCCTAATAAAGTGCTCAGTGAGTGTATATGAATAATAATAACAATACCAACTGGCAAGCTCAATCTACAGCATGGGTTTGGCTGGTAATTTGCACTATAGGTAAAGTTTGGTGAGAAACACTAGAGAAACGGCCTAGAAGTGTTATAAACTGTTAGAAGTGATACTTCTTATAGAAAATGAGAAATCTACATTAAAAACAACTCCATAGACTGTAGGCAGAGGATTGGTGCTGCCTGTGAGCCAAAGAAAACAGAGAGAGATGGTGACTGCGCTGCCTCTAGTGGTGAGGTGGGGAGGAGCTACAGGCAAGCGAAGTTCATATCGTCAGCAATGTTGAAGACTTGCCGGCCGCTGCCCGAGAAGGAGACGGTTCTGGGCAAACAGGACATGGATTCCCTGCGGGGAGATCACAGAGATTAGAGGCACAAGGGGAATCAAGCATTATGACATTCTTATTATTTAGTATTTATATAGCACTGACATCTTCCGGAGCGCTGTACAGAGTATATTGACCTCAGAGGAGCTCACAATCTAATCCCTACCATAGTCATATGTATGTGTATAACCGGGATCATGTTGTGTATGTATCGTAGTCTAGGGCTAATTTATGGGGAAGCCAATTTTTTTTTTTTTTTGGGGGGGGGGGGGGGGGGCTGTGGGAGGAAACCGGAGTGCCTGGGGGAAACCCAAGCAGTCACGGGGGGGGGGCATACAAACTCCATTCAGATAGTGCCCTGCCTTGAATTCAGACCAGGGACCCAGCGCTGCAAGGCGGGGGTGCTAACCACTACGCCACCATGTGTTCCAATTTTGATTGGCCAGTCATTGGTCAGTTGTACCACCTCCATGTAGTATGAGGCCAACAGATTGCGAATGCTATGAGCAGATTGTGCAGCCGGTACGCCCTCATACTACATGGAAGTGACAAGTTTGGCCAATCAACATTGAATGTGTGTATGCACCCTGAGGCCTAGTTCACATTATAAATCACCAGCGTTGCACGATTTTGTTAGCGCTTTTCCCTGTGTTTTTTTAACTTCCTGACGTCAACCAGGAAGTGAACTCTTTGTCCTGGAAATGAATAAATACAATGTATTTATTCATAAAGGCACTCAGCAAATTGCTTTTCAAAGCAATTTTTCAAGCTCTAGCCGCATTTGCAATTGGAAAGAAAGCTCATCACTTATTTGAGAATACTGACATAAGCAAACATTGCACAACTGCTTTTAAAGCGATTTTTTTAAATCACCAGTGCTTAAAAAAAATACAAATCACTTCTAATGTGAACAAGACCTGACAGTTATAGATATAATTACATTTCCTATAACATAAAATCCAATTTCCATAACTTATAGAGAATTTTAAATGTTTTCTTTTTGCTTGGGAACATGTGAAATATTACAAATAAACATTTCATTTGTTAGAGCTCCCCCTGCTGGTAGTAAGCTAATATTTCAGCAAAAAAACAGAGTGTCGCTTTACTGCTGCAGTAAATTAATCTCTAACAGGACAAGACACAGAACTTTTATATTGTGCTTTTCTCCTGGCGGACTCAAAGTACAAGAGCTGCAGCCACTAGGACGTGCTCTATAGGCAGTAGCAGTGTTAGGGAGTCTTGCCCAAGGTCTCCTACTGAATAGGTGCTGGCTGCTGAACAGAAAGAGCTGAGATTCTGAAAACGAGGCTCTGCTGTTTTCAATGCAGCTATTATATATTTACGCATTGCAGCAGAATGATGCTTGCTTTTATATTGTGGTAATCGCACTCTTACTGGTTCCACCACCTAAGTAAATGTCACCTTTTCATTTGAGATTTTTCACATTTTATTGATTTTTTTTTTTCAAAAAACATCTATTTTTAGTACTAAACTTAAAAATAAATAAAGGTGAATATGAAAGAATAACAATACTGTCCCTGTAAAAGGAGGAGGCAGCAATGAAAAAATAATATTTTGTAAATTGAAGAAGATGTTGACGTCTGTCAATTTTTTATTCCTGTCCGTAATTTCCTGTCCCCGGGTCTGTCTGAGTTCCTAGAAAACAGATGTGGAATCATGGAGTTCCCGGGGACAGAAAATGAGGGACAATCTCTGCAACGCAGAAAGAAAGAAGATCCAAAAAGTTACAATATGTTATGTGACGGTAGATGCAGAGCAAGGTGGCATCTTAGCTAGTAGATCTTATTTTGTGTATAGATTTTGTCTATGGTGTTTCCACCATCTGTAGAATGTGCATCTTTGCATTGCATCTCCTTCCCTCTGAAGTGTGTGAAAGAATTTCAGTAACACCTCGCCAGCTGCCCCGTTCATTACCTTCACTAGTAATAAGGCCTTGCAGGCAGGGGCGTATCTAGGTAATATAAAGCCTATGGGAAACAGTGAGATTGTGCCCCCCCCCTCCATCCCGGTCAGAGCCCCTTGCCCTCTAAAAATAGCATCTTTTCTTGCATACATGTGCTATGGTTGCCTGTGTTTTTTTGGCTCGGAATATTGCTGAAGTTACTTTGTTTGGAAACATCTCTTCTTATTCCCTCCCTGTCCTCTTTTCTAACACTAAGCCAAGTGCGCCCTACAGACATAAGTTAAGTAGCCATGTTCCCCAGATAACAGAATGAATCTGATCTGAGGTCTGAGGCATGGGGGCAAGCATGGAACCACAAAGGCAAGCATGGCGCCCATGGTGCTGTGGCACCCATGGCATGAGCTCTGCCTGCACCCCTCTAGATACGCCTCTGCTTGCAGGTCATTTGTATGAAGCTATTGTAACATGCAAACGCCTAGACATCATCATGGGATGAATAGAGCCCTGTCTATTCCACAATATGTATGTTGTAATTGCAGGAGTGTAGCTATAAGAGGGCAGCCCCTGCGACTGCAGAGGGGCCCAGAGCCGTAAGTGGCCCAACTACTACTTTACTCCATTCGATAAAAGGGCCCCCCTTCAGATCTGGTGTTTTGTGGCTACACTTGTTGTGGGTGTGAAGATGATGATGATGACCACACTGGTTTTATCACCCTTGTGAGATGGGCCCCCAGGCTGTGAGGGCCACCAGGGGTAGGCGAGGGTGTGAGATGGGCCCCCAGGCTGTGAGGGTCACCAGGGGTAGGCGAGGGTGTGAGATGGGCCCCCAGGCTGTGAGGGCCACCAGGGGTAGGCGAGGGTGTGAGATGGGCCCCCAGGCTGTGAGGGTCACCAGGGGTAGACGAGGGTGTGAGATGGGCCCCCAGGCTGTGAGGGTCACCAGGGGGAGGGGTGTGAGATGGGCCCCCAGGCTGTGAGGGTCACCAGGGGTAGGCGAGGGTGTGAGATGGGCCCCCAGGCTGTGAGGGTCACCAGGGGGAGGGGTGTGAGATGGGCCCCCAGGCTGTGAGGGTCACCAGGGGTAGGCGAGGGTGTGAGATGGGCCCCCAGGCTGTGAGGGTCACCAGGGGGAGGGGTGTGAGATGGGCCCCCAGGCTGTGAGGGTCACCAGGGGTAGGCGAGGGTGTGAGATGGGCCCCCAGGCTGTGAGGGTCACCAGGGGGAGGGGTGTGAGATGGGCCCCCAGGCTGTGAGGGTCACCAGGGGTAGGCGAAGGTGTGAGATGGGCCCCCAGGCTGTGAGGGTCACCAGGGGGAGGGGTGTGAGATGGGCCCCCAGGCTGTGAGGGTCACCAGGGGTAGGCGAGGGTGTGAGATGGGCCCCCAGGCTGTGAGGGTCACCAGGGGGAGGGGTGTGAGATGGGCCCCCAGGCTGTGAGGGTCACCAGGGGTAGGCGAGGGTGTGAGATGGGCCCCCAGGCTGTGAGGGTCACCAGGGGGAGGGGTGTGAGATGGGCCCCCAGGCTGTGAGGGTCACCAGGGGTAGGCGAAGGTGTGAGATGGGCCCCCAGGCTGTGAGGGTCACCAGGGGGAGGGGTGTGAGATGGGCCCCCAGGCTGTGAGGGTCACCAGGGGTAGGCGAGGGTGTGAGATGGGCCCCCAGGCTGTGAGGGTCACCAGGGGGAGGGGTGTGAGATGGGCCCCCAGGCTGTGAGGGTCACCAGGGGTAGGCGAGGGTGTGAGATGGGCCCCCAGGCTGTGAGGGTCACCAGGGGGAGGGGTGTGAGATGGGCCCCCAGGCTGTGAGGGTCACCAGGGGTAGGCGAAGGTGTGAGATGGGCCCCCAGGCTGTGAGGGTCACCAGGGGGAGGGGTGTGAGATGGGCCCCCAGGCTGTGAGGGTCACCAGGGGTAGGCGAGGGTGTGAACAATGGGGGCCCTATCCAAGTATTGCTGGAGGCTGCATAATTTGTAGTTATGCCCCTGTGTAATTGTATTAAAGGTACCATTATCCTCTTCCCCCCCCCCCCCCCCGGACGAGTAGTAGTAGCTATGTCCCTTACCTCTCGCCCCCCCCCCCCCTTCCACGCGCACGCTCCCGCGCTCGTTACCGCTGCCAATCGTTAGCCGGGAGATCAATGAATGGGAAAACAGTTCCCATTCATCGATCTAAGTTCCGGTGTGAATGACCTCCACCTATTAGACGGCGCCGCCATTCACAAAAAACCAATACTTACACATCCACGCATTACTTCCTCTTTGAGTAGTAATACTATGCACATGGAAGTTATGCGTGAGGACATCTTCTGGACAAATAGTAAAATTACATCTACATACCTTTTTTTTCATTAAAATACATTTTTTTAACATTTAAAATTAACCCCTTACCTCCTACTTTCCACAATATTTACCCATAAAAAATATTTGCAAAAAAAAAAAATATACAGTAAAAAAAAAAAAAAACATGAATAGGGAACTTTAGGGACTGAACTTTTTTTTTTTTTTAATATGTATGTCAAAACGGTATAGTAATGTTACTTTATGAATTATGGGCTCGTAATTAGGGATGGACTCAAAATTGAAAAAGTGCACCTTTATTTCCTAATGAAATATTGTGCGATACATTGTACTAGGGAAAAATTTTAAACGTTAAACAAAAACTGAGAAATAATGTATTTTTTCCTTATTTCTTATTTTTCCTGTTAAAACACACTACGAATACAATACAATTCTTAGCAAAACGTACCCCCCCTCCCCCCCCCCCAAAGAAAGCCTAATTGGTGGCGGAAAAAAACAAGATATAGATTGTTTCTTTGTGATAAGTAGTGATAAAGTTATAGTTGAATGAATGGAAGGAGCGCTGACAGTTGAAAATTGCTCTGTTTTTTAAAGGGGAAAAACCCTTGGAGGTGAAGTGGTTAACCTCCTTGCCGGTTATCCCGAGCTCAGCTCAGGGTAACCTGCGCAGCAGGATTTCTCAGGCCCCGCTGGGCCGATTTGCATAATTTTTTTTTCCTACATGCAGCTAGCACTTTGCTAGCTGCGTGTGGTACGCGATCGCCGCCGCTACACGCCGATTCACCGCTACCCGCCGTACCGAGCCAGCCACCCCCCCCCCCACCCCTGCGCAGCCTGACCAATCAGTGACGTCATCCCGCCCCGTCGCCATGGCGACCGGGGAAGCCCTGCAGGAAATCCCAATCTGAACGGGATTTCCTGCTTACTCTGATCGCCAGAGGATGGGGGGATGCTGCCGCTCAGCGGCTATCATGTAGCGAGCTCTGGGCTCGCTACATGATTTGAAAAAAAATGAAATAAAAGTGCTGCGCTGCCTCCTTGCCGGTGGGAATTGGACCGGCAAGGAGGTTAAAGTAGAAACTTGTCAGAAAAATACATGAATAGACCGTGCAATCTGGTGTGCATTCAGACCGTCGATAACTATGAAAACTGTCTGACGTGTGAATACACATAAAGTGGGGCCTGGATGTTACCAAAAAGGTTGTCTGCCCTTTTTATAGACTAATATGGGCGGGCATTTCTTTGTCTTGGATTGATATAGGAGGCGTGGTTCTGTGTCTGAGATTGATATGGGCGGGGCAGTTCTGTGTCTGGGATTCATATGGGTAGTTAGGTTCTGTGTCTGGGATGGGATTGATGGGTGGGGCAGTTCTGTGTAAAGGATTGATATAGGCGGGGCAGTTCTGTGTCTGGCATTGATATGGGTGGGGCAGTTCTGTGTCTGGCATTGATATGGGCGGGGCAGTTCTGAGTCTGGGATTGATATGGGCGGTGCAGTTCTGTGTCTAGGATTGATATGGGCGGTGCAGTTCTGTGTCTAGGATTGATATGGGCGGTGCAGTTCTCTGTCTGGGATTGATAACAACAACAAATAACATTTGTAGAGCGCTTTTCTCCCATAGGACTCAAAGCGCCTAAGCATGGCTCAGACCATTGTGGTACAGAGGAAGAATTTTATAAGTCCGGAAATGCCAGGCTAAACAGGTGGCTTTTCAGTCTGGATTTGAATAGCTCCAGGGATGGTGCTGTCTTTACTGGGTGTGGCAGGGAGTTCCAAAGAGTAGGGGCAGCATGACAGAAGCCTCTATCTCCAGATTTTTTGAGGTGCACTCTGGGAGTGACCAAGTTTATAGAACTTGCTGATCTGAGGTTGTGAGATATGTGGTGCAGCTTCAGCAGGTCCTTCATGTATCCAGGGCCCAGATTGTGCAGGGATTTGAATGTCAGCAGTCCAATCTTGAAGAGTATTCTCCATTCTACTGGTAGCCAGTGCAGTGAGCGAAGGATCGGTGTAATGTGACAATGGCGAGGCTGGTTTGTTAGCAATCTGGCAGCAGCATTCTGCACTAATTGCAGGTGACGCAGGTCCTTTTTGGGGAGGCCAGCATAAAGGGCATTGCAGTAATCCAGCCGTTATGTGATGAAGGCGTGAACTAGGGTTGGAAGATCCTCTGGGGGAATCAGATGTTTAATCTTTGCAATGTTCTTCAGATGAAAGTAGGAAGATTTAACTACAGATGAAATTTGGTTTCTGAAACTCAATTCCCCATCGATTAGTACGCCAAGGCTGCGCACAAGGTTGGAGCTGTTTATGTCTGAATTCCCAATCCTGATTGGTGTTGCTTTAGGATAGAGCTGTTTTGATGGCGAGCACTGGCTTTGGACAAAGAGGACCTCAGTTTTGTCAGCATTCAGTTTCAACCAGTTATCATTCATCCATGCCTGAAGCTCAGCTAAGCAAGAGTTTATTTTTGGGGTAGGGTCTGTTCCACCAGGTTTGAAGGACAGGTATAGCTGTGTGTCATCGGCGTAGCAGTGGTACGTCAGGCCATGTCGTTGGATAAGTGTACCGAGTGGCAACATGTAGATTGCAAACAGCAGAGGGGATAGGATTGATCCTTGTGGCACTCCGAATTGTAGAGGTGCAGGTTTGGACATTATAGGTCCTAGGGATACTCTCTGTGTTCTGTCAGTCAGGAATGATCTGAACCACTGGAGGACTGATCCACTGATGCCACAGTACTCCTGCAGTCTGTTAAGCAGGATTTCATGTATCAAAAGCCGCTGAGAGATCCAACAGGATTAGGATGGAGCATTCCCCTCTGTCCCTTGCCATGAGCAGATCGTTGCAGACTTGGATGAGGGCTGTTTCACAGCTGTGGTTGTAGAGGGTCCAGGATGTTGTTTACTGACAGGCAGCCTGGTTTCAAGTAGCAGATAGACAGCCTTTTCCATAACTTTACCTAAGAAGGGGAGGTTGGAGACAGGTCTGTAGCTGTAGGTCTGATATGGACGGTGCAGTTCTGTGTCTGGGATTGATATGGGCGGGGCAGTTCTGTGTCTGGGATTGATATGGGCAGGGCAGTTCTGTGTCTGGCATTGATGTGGGCGGGGCAGTTCTGTGTCTGGCATTGATGTGGGCGGGGCAGTTCTCTGTCTGGTATTGATATGGGCGGTGCAGTTCTGTGTCTGGGATTGAGATGGGTGGTGCATTCTGTGTCTGGGATGGGATTGATGGGTGGGGCAGTTCTGTGTAAGAGAATGATATGGGCGGTGCAGTTCTGTGTTTGGGATTGATATGGGTGGGGCAGTTCTGTGCCTGGGATTGATATGGGTGGGGTGGTTCTGTGTCTGGGATTGATATGGGTGGGGCAGTTCTGTGTCTGGGATTGATATGGGTGGGGCAGTTCTGTGTAAGGCATTGGTATGGGCGGTGCAGTTCTGTGTCTGGGATTGATATGGGTGGGGCAGTTCTGTGTCTGGGATTGATATGGGTGGGGCAGTTCTGTGTCTGGGATTGATATGGGTGGGGCAGTTCTGTGTCTGGGATTGATATGGGTGGGGCAGTTCTGTGTCTGGGATTGATATGGGTGGGGCAGTTCTGTGTCTGGGATTGATATGGGCGGGGCAGTTCTCTCTCTGGGGTTGATATGGGCGAGGCAGTTTTGTGTCTGAGATTGATATGGGCGAGGCAGTTTTGTGTCTGAGATTGATATGGGCGAGGCAGTTCTGTGTCTGGGATTGATATGGGCGGGCCAGTTCTGTGTCTGGGGTTGATATGGGCGGGCAGTTCTGCGTTTGGGATTGATATGGGCGGGGCAGTTCTGCGTCTGGCATTGATATGGGTGGGGCAGTTCTGTGTCTGGGATTGATATGGGCGGGGCAGTTCTGTGTCTGGGATTGATATGGGCGGGGCAGTTCTGTGTCTGGGATTGATATGGGCGGGGCAGTTCTGTGTCTGGGATTGATATGGGCGGGGCAGTTCTGTGTCTGGGATTGATATGGGTGGGGCAGTTCTGTGTCTGAGATTGATGTGGGCGGGGCAGTTCTGTGTCTGGCATTGATGTGGGTGGGGCAGTTCTCTGTCTGGGATTGATATGGGCATTGCGTCTCCTTTACCTTCTCCTCCTGGAGAGCTCCACCATACACAGCGTCCCGCTGAACTCCGGACCCCCCCTCCAGAATCTGCTCAGGGATCCCGTCACCTTAATCTCTACTGTCTGCAACTGGCACAGAGGGGTCCCGTGTGCAATCAGGCTTCGGCCCCCCGGGGTGTCCTTCGGGCTGTAAGAAAGAGAGATAAACAGGTTGGGCAATTAAAGGGTCCATTCTGGTTGTTATCATTATTACTTTTTTTTATTAATATTATCATTACAAAAAACTAGAAATCACTGAGCCCTTTGCAAAACTTTGGAAACCTCCTCTCCTCTCAAAACAGAAATTGGAAAGACAGGCCAGGCAGGAAAAAACAAAACAAAAACATACTTACAGTAAAGGTCGTCTGGTATAGGTTCCCCCAATATAGGCAGCCTGGTATAGGTGCCCCAGTATAGGCAGCCTGGTATAGGTGCCCCCAGTATAGGCAGCCTGGTATAGGTGCCCCCAGTATAGGCAGCCTGGTATAGGTGCCCCCAGTATAGGCAGCCTGGTATAGGTGGCCCCAGTATAGGCAGCCTGGTATAGGTGCCCCCAGTATAGGCAGCCTGGTATAGGTTCCCCCAGTATAGGCAGCCTGGTATAGGTGCCCCAGTATAGGCAGCCTGGTATAGGTTCCCCCAGTATAGACAGCCTGGTATAGGTGCCCCCAGTATAGGCAGCCTGGTATAGGTGCCCCCAATATAGGCAGCCTGGTATAGGTGCCCCCAGTATAGACAGCCTGGTATAGGTGCCCCCAATATAGGCAGCCTGGTATAGGTTCCCCCAATATAGGCAGCCTGGTATAGGTGCCCCAGTATAGGCAGCCTGGTATAGGTGCCCCCAGTATAGGCAGCCTGGTATAGGTGCCCCCAGTATAGGCAGCCTGGTATAGGTGCCCCCAATATAGGCAGCCTGGTATAGGTGCCCCCAGTATAGGCAGCCTGGTATAGGTGGCCCCAGTATAGGCAGCCTGGTATAGGTGCCCCCAGTATAGGCAGCCTGGTATAGGTTCCCCCAGTATAGGCAGCCTGGTATAGGTGCCCCAGTATAGGCAGCCTGGTATAGGTGCCCCCAGTATAGGCAGCCTGGTATAGGTTCCCCCAGTATAGACAGCCTGGTATAGGTGCTCCCAGTATAGGCAGCCTGGTATAGGTGCCCCCAATATAGGCAGCCTGGTATAGGTGCCCCCAGTATAGACAGCCTGGTATAGGTGCCCCCAATATAGGCAGCCTGGTATAGGTGCCCCCAGTATAGGCAGCCTGGTATAGGTGCCCCCAGTATAGGCAGCCTGGTATAGGTGCCCCCAATATAGGCAGCCTGGTATAGGTGCCCCCAGTATAGGCAGCCTGGTATAGGTGCCCCCAGTATAGGCAGCCTGGTATAGGTGCCCCCAATATAGGCAGCCTGGTATAGGTGCCCCCAGTATAGGCAGCCTGGTATAGGTGCCCCCAGTATAGACAGCCTGGTATAGGTGCCCCCAGTATAGGCAGCCTGGTATAGGTGCCCCCAGTATAGGCAGCCTGGTATAGGTGCCCCCAGTATAGGCAGCCTGGTATAGGTGCCCCCAGTACAGGCAGCCTGGTATAGGTGCCCCCAGTATAGGCAGCCTGGTATAGGTGCCCCCAGTATAGGCAGCCTGGTATAGGTGCCCCCAATATAGGCAGCCTGGTATAGGTGCCCCCAGTATAGGCAGCCTGGTATAGGTGCCCCCAGTATAGGCAGCCTGGTATAGGTGCCCCCAATATAGGCAGCCTGGTATACGCCCCTGAACTAGGCTTATCCATTCTTCCCACTGCTTTGCTTCCACGTCTCCCCTCTGAAGAGCCCAACACTGGCTCCCTATCTGCTCCAGGATCAGTTTCCAGATTCTGTGCCTGGCTTAAAATCTGTGCACAAGATCTGGCCAACCTCCATCTCCGAGTTTGTCCACAGATATACACCAGGCTGCCCCCTCCGGTCCTCCAATGACCTCTGCCTGACAGCACTGCGCATTTCTCACTTTCATGCACGCATGCAGGACTTCTCAAGAGCTGCTTCCACCCTATGGAACTCCATCCCAACCCCCCTCTGACACGCCCCTTCCTGCAACGCCTTCAATCAAGCCCTCAAAACACTCCTCTTTGAGATGGCTGACCCCGCCCTCTACCGCACATTAGCCCAGCACCTACCCAGCAGCCCTACTTAGTGTGTCCCTCACCCCTCCCTTTCCTGCCGTGTACTTCCTGATCCTGTGACCCCACCAATGACACCCTTCCCTTGGTCCAGCTCAGACGTGAGTGGCGGGTCTCACATGACGATCTTGGTCTTGCTGCTGGTGGTATTGTTGCTGTGGAGTTGGATGTTGATGGTGATGCTTCCCTGATTCTCCTCCGTCAGGGTGAACTCCAGCAAGATGTGATAGGCTGCCATTAATGGGTAAACAATAAATTATAAGTTGTTATTATAGAGTATACAGGTTCTTGGCTGCAGAAATGTTAAATAAAGTGCAATACAAACTATATACCGTACTTGGGATGCACCGACACTGAGGACAGGCAGAGCTCCGCTCCAATGAAATACTATCACTGCAGTTCTTCCCCAGCTCAGCCTGTTTCTGCCAATTTCCAACACAGAGAATATTCAGATCTCTAATAACCAAATGACCCGGAGCCTGTCTTATCTCTGGACACAAGTGGACTGCGGGATGGCTTGGCTTGATTGGGGTCTATATATATCGTTATAGTTATTTATCTAGACAGACTAGCATGCCAGTGACCTCTGACAGGGCAGCAGTTGTGCAGCAATAGGGATGCAGAGGTTGCGACTGCACCGGGGCCCCTGGAAAAGAGGGGTCCACTAGGGGCCCTCCTTCATCCATCTTATTAGCTTTGCATTGGTGCTATGCTTGTAATGAACACCTATATATGTGCATTGCATAGTGGTAACCCTTAACAAACTGTTTCCTTACTCTGATTAAACCTCTCTGGCACTGTAGCTGACCCCTCCCCTGCTTACACCTCTCTGGCACTGTAGCTGACCCCTCCCCTGCTTACACCTCTCTGGCACTGTAGCTGTCCCCTCCCCTGCTTACACCTCTCTGACAATGCAGCTGTCCCCTCCCCTGCTTACACGTCTCTGACACTGGAGCTGTCCCCTCCCCTGCTTATACCTCTCTGACACTGCAGCTGTCCCCTCCCCTGCTTACACCTCTCTGACACTGCAGCTGTCCCCTCCCCTGCTTACACCTCTCTGACACTGCAGCTGTCCCCTCTCCTGCTTACACCTCTCTGACACTGCAGCTGTCCCGTCCCCTGTTTACACCTCTCTGACACTGCAGCTGTCTCCTCCCCTGCTTACACCTCTCTGACACTGCAGCTGTCCCCTCCCCTGCTTACACCTCTCTGACAATGCAGCTGTCCCCTCCCCTGCTTACACGTCTGACACTGGAGCTGTCCCCTCCCCTGCTTATACCTCTCTGACACTGCAGCTGCCCCCTCCCCTGCTTACACCTCTCTGACACTGCAGCTGCCCCCTCCCCTGCTTACACCTCTGACACTGCAGCTGTCCCCTCCCCTGCTTACACCTCTCTGACAATGCAGCTGTCCCCTCCCCTGCTTACCCGTCTCTGACACTGGAGCTGTCCCCTCCCCTGCTTATACCTCTCTGACACTGCAGCTGCCCCCTCCCCTGCTTACACCTCTCTGACACTGCAGCTGCCCCCTCCCCTGCTTACACCTCTCTGACACTGCAGCTGTCCCCTCCCCTGCTTACACCTCTCTGACACTGCAGCTGTCCCCTCTCCTGCTTACACCTCTCTGACACTGCAGCTGTCCCATCCCCTGTTTACACCTCTCTGACACTGCAGCTGTCTCCTCCCCTGCTTACACCTCTCTGACACTGCAGCGGTCCCCTCCCCTGCTTACACCTCTATGACATTGCAACTGTCCCCTCCTCTGCTTATACCTCTCTGACACTTCAGCTATCCCCTCCCCTGCTTACACCTCTCTGACACTGCAGCTGTCCCCACCCCTGCTTACATCTCTCTGACACTGCAGCTGTCCTCTCCTTTGCTTACACCTCTCTGACACTGCAGCTGTCCCCTCCCCTGCTTACACCTCTCTGACACTGCAGCTGCCCCTTCCCCTGCTTACACCTCTCTGACAATGCAGCTGTCCCCTCCCCTGCTTACACGTCTCTGACACTGGAGCTGTCCCCTCCCCTGCTTATACCTCTCTGACACTGCAGCTGCCCCCTCCCCTGCTTACACCTCTCTGACACTGCAGCTGTCCCCTCCCCTGCTTACACCTCTCTGACAATGCAGCTGTCCCCTCCCCTGCTTACACGTCTCTGACACTGGAGCTGTCCCCTCCCCTGCTTATACCTCTCTGACACTGCAGCTGCCCCCTCCCCTGCTTACACCTCTCTGACACTGCAGCTGTCCCCTCTCCTGCTTACACCTCTCTGACACTGCAGCTGCCCCCTCCCCTGCTTACACCTCTCTGACACTGCAGCTGTCCCCTCCCCTGCTTACACCTCTCTGACACTGCAGCTGTCCCCTCTCCTGCTTACACCTCTCTGACACTGCAGCTGTCCCGTCCCCTGTTTACACCTCTCTGACACTGCAGCTGTCTCCTCCCCTGCTTACACCTCTCTGACACTGCAGCGGTCCCCTCCCCTGCTTACACCTCTATGACATTGCAACTGTCCCCTCCTCTGCTTATACCTCTCTGACACTTCAGCTATCCCCTCCCCTGCTTACACCTCTCTGACACTGCAGCTGTCCCCACCCCTGCTTACATCTCTCTGACACTGCAGCTGTCCTCTCCTTTGCTTACACCTCTCTGACACTGCAGCTGTCCCCTCCCCTGCTTACACCTCTCTGACACTGCAGCTGCCCCCTCCCCTGCTTACACCTCTCTGACACTGCAGCTGTCCCCACCCCTGCTTACACCTCTCTGACACTGCAGCTGCCCCCTCTCCTGCTTACACCTCTATGATACTGCAGCTGCCCCCTTCCCTGCTTACACCTCTCTGACACTGCAGCTGTCCCCTCCCCTGCTTACACCTCTCTGACACTGCAGCTGTCCCCTCCCCTGCTTACACCTCTCTGACACTGCAGCTGCCCCCTCCCCTGCTTACACCTCTCTGACACTGCAGCTGTCCCCTCTCCTGCTTACACCTCTCTGACACTGCAGCTGTCCCCTCCCCTGTTTACACCTCTCTGACACCGAAGCTGTCTCCTCCCCTGCTTACACCTCTCTGACACTGCAGCGGTCCCCTCCCCTGCTTACACTTCTATGACATTGCAACTGTCCCCTCCTCTGCTTATACCTCTCTGACACTTCAGCTATCCCCTCTCCTGCTTACACCTCTCTGACACTGCAGCTGTCCCCTCCCCTGCTTACATCTCTCTGACACTGCAGCTGTCCTCTCCTTTGCTTACACCTCTCTGACACTGCAGCTGTCCCCTCCCCTGCTTACACCTGTCTGACACTGCAGCTGTCCCCACCCCTGCTTACACCTCTCTGACACTGCAGCTGTCCCCTCCCCTGCTTACACCTCTCTGACACTGCAGCTGTCCCCTCCCCTGCTTACACCTCTCTGACACTGCAGCTGTCCCCACCCCTGCTTACACCTCTCTGACACTGCAGCTGTCCCCTCCCCTGCTTACACCTCTCTGACACTGCATCTGTCCCCTCCCCTGCTTACACCTCTCTGACACTGCAGCTGTCCCCACCCCTGCTTACACCTCTCTGACACTGCAGCTGTCCCCTCCCCTGCTTACACCTCTCTGACACTGCAGCTGTCCCCTCCCCTACTTACACCTCTCTGACACTGCAGCTGTCCCCTCCCCTGCTTACACCTCTCTGACACTGCAGCTGTCCCCTCCCCTGCTTACACCGCTCTGACACTGCAGTTGTCCTGTGTAGATTTGTGGGCTCCATATCAATAAAGTTCTTGGGGCCCCATGTAAAACTTGCACTGGGTCCCAAGCTCCTTAGGCCACTGATACAGAGGTTGATTCTTGGCAGGGCAGCAATGCCATAAACCCTCATATCTGCTAAAGTAGGAGAGTTATGGATGGGCTGATAACACCTTCAGCATCTCTGTACGTTTCTGGTAAGAATAAGGCCAAGAATCAGGTTCTACCACCTCACCAAGCTGATTAAATCCCAGACCATGTTTTGGTGAACCACAACTCCCAATAATTAGGTATTTGTACTGGCAGAAAACTTCTTTTCAAGCCAGTTCACCTGTCCTTTCTATAACTGCCATATCTCATTCCCACTTATAGAGCAAACATTATAACAAAGCATTGACAAACTGGATGTATAAACCAAGGCTAATCAATCTGTTGAGCATGCCCCTGGCTCACACCTATGGCCGGATTTCAGCCAAGGCCACATAGGTCATGGCCTAGGGCACCATAGGATCAAAGGCGGGTTGGCAGCAGGCTTTACTGGGGGAAGGGAAGAGTCACCTTGCTACCTAAACTGGAGGGAGGCGGGGTCATCAGGCTATCGAAATGGGAGGGTCATCTGGCTTCTTATACTAAAGGGAAGGGGGTTAGGGGTGGTCAGGATACCTATACAGGGGAGAAGGGGGAGTCATCAGGCTATCTAAACTGGAGGAGGTGGTAAAGGGTCATCTGGCTACCTATACTGGAGGGGGGAGGGGTCATCTTGCTACCTATACTGGAGGGGGCGGCTGCTGACAGTGGCCTTGGGTGGTAAAGAGTTACAAATCCGGCCCTGCCCACACCGTCCTGTGAGTGGCAGGATAAACACCGTAGGAACTTCCTGTATCTGGGATACACAGCAATTAGCATTGCCTGTGATGCCGTCTCCTTTGGCTGATACTTACGTTACTTTCCTGAGTGCTGGGGTCTCTGTGTTGGGTGACATTGAGAGAATGACTGTCTTGCTGGTGGCAGTGGTGGGATCTTTCACCATCGAGTGCTGGGTTTAACATTGGTTTACACCAGGCCTGCTGTGGATCAATGGGCTTAAGGTAGCCATATACGTAGCAATTTTGATTCAGTCGACTAAGCAATCAACTTTATTAGGTGATCAACTTCAGTTTGGTTGTTCGAAAGTCCCTGAGAATCCCCCATGAGGAGAGGGACTAGTCCAACTCCTTTAAGGCGGAATTCTGTGCGTGTTTTCAGCATCACATAGTTGTTACAGGGAAGTGACTGGCAGGTGCCCTCTCTCCCCAGTTCCCTGACCACCTCACATGGGTGGGAAAGGGGGAGGAGTCTGAACGGCTTATATATTCTCTGAGCACAGAGCGAGGAGAGATTTGCAGGCCTAGCAGCCAGGGTGCAATGATTGCTCAGTGTGTAAGTTACAGGACCTCACGCAATGTTAGTTATTACGTATTCCGCATATATAGCGCTCACCACAATATGGCTCGTCAGCTCCTGTCTTCAGGAACACCTGGATCTCTCTGGGCGCCTCGGCCGTCATGTAAGTGATGCCATTGGTGCCATTCTCTGTCTCAGGGTTGTAGTCGCTGAGCAAGATGTCTCCCTGTGGAACGATCAGCGGATTCTCCTTCCCCAATCCTGCAGAGAAGAGTCCATCAGTAATGGAGTGCATGGAAGAGTCCATCAGTAATGGAGTGTGAGCTTCATGTCTGCTTCCTCCCCTGTCCATACCTTCCAACTTTATGAGATAAGAAAGAGGGACACTTAACCTCCGCCCCTGCCATATCCCTGATCACGCCCCCGACACACCCCTAGTCACGCATACCATAAAGATTTCATGAGAAAAATGTTGTTTTGTAATTCAAACCACACTGGTCCTTTCTTTTCTGGTCCATTATCCTTCATAGTAACATTTTAAAATAAGAACTAGAAAATAAGAGCATGGGAGCAAGAGAGAGGGATGAAGTTTAGAGCCAATTAAACACAACTTTCAGGTGACGAAATACATATATTTACATAGATCTGTACATCAGTTCTGAAAGAGGAACAAATGAGGAAGAAAGAGGGACAGAGTCCCCAAAAGAGGGACAGTTGGGTGCTATGTCTGTCTGCCTTGCATCTACTGCAAACCTACAGGTTCTCTTTAAAGTGGACCTGAACTCTTGCACAGGACAGAAGGAAAGCACAGAGAAATGCACCCTGTACGTACCAATCTGGGGGCAGAATGACAATGATGGGGTCTCGCAGTCCACGCAGAGCCCCTCCTGGAACATCTGGTAGGAGGAGCAAGGGAAGCCAATGAATGAGCACGTTCCCAGCACGGCGTTGATGAAGACGGCGATCGACCTCATGTGGTCACAGATCAGGTATTTATATGCTGAAAAACAACACTGGTCATTTATTATTCACTGGGGTAATGAGTTTACAGCAACCAATCAGGTGATAGATTTCATTGCCTAACCTGCCCTGCCTTATCCTGATAGGTGTATGAGTTGTGGTGCATGGTGGTGCAGCGCAGTAGGTGGCTGTGCCGCTGTAGATACTCATATAAATCTGAGGAAGTGGGATTCGGCCCCCGAAATGCATTGTCTGTAGTGTTATCCAATAAGTATTAATTTCAGCTCCAGCTGTCATTTGTAGAAGTAAACCAACCAGATGTACTTAACTCTTTAGAACTTTTATCATTTTTTGGGGTGCCTCCTCTCACCCCTTTTATTTCTTATTCTAATTGGTTGTTGAGATGTAGGTAACACCCTCTCCCATATTCCTCAGAAGCCAGACAACACATTAGTGATGGTGATGGCTGATAGTATACTCACGTCTTCCGAGTGATGGGCAGCCTGGCTGGTCTCTGCCACCGTTAATGTAGTAATCAATGTGGCCGACCGGAATTCGGATACCGAAATCTGGAGAAGAAATTTCATCAGAAAACTGGTTAATGCAAAGTGGAACCAAGATGGCCTGACGTACCACTGCTATGCTGATGACATGCAGCTATACCTATCCTTCAAACCTGGTGCAACAAACCCTACTCCAAACATAAATTCCTGCTTAGCTGAGCTACAAGACTGGATGAATGACATCTGGCTGAAGCTGAACGCTGACAAAACTGAGGTCTTTGTTGTCCAAGGTCAATGCTTGGCATCGAAACAGCTCTATTCCAAATCAACACCAACCAGGATTGGGAATTCAGACAGCTCCGACCTTGTGCGCAGCCATGGGAGGACTGGCCAGGGGGGAAGGGGGGAGATTTCCCCCCAGGCTGCCTCTCACTTAATGATTTAGGGCTGGTATAGTGCCTGGCGCTTTCATGTTTTTGTATAAGGCAATGTGAACCACGGGGCTGAATGAGGGAAATAAAAGCCCAATTACAGAGCAATTAGAGGGCGGGCAAGCTGGTAAATATACTCAGCATGATGCAGAGCAGAGGCTTGCCTGCAGGGTCCATGGGAAAAAAATCTGTCTAGTCTCTCACCATTGTTAAAAAGACTGCATGTGCACGGCTACATAGGGTATTGTCGAGGTTGAAACGTTTTTAACAGTCACTAGACTCCAGAAGGGCTGCTTGCAGGTGAATTCTGATGATAAATTCTGAACGCGACGGAAACTCCGGCCGTTGTAACTCAAAATGTATGATGTGCCAGTGCATTATACTTTACCTGTCACGCTGTCCCTCAAGTGTTCTTACTGTATTTCCCATGTGTCTACTGGCATATAGCACGAGGGGCACGTGTGTGATGTCATTTGGGCTTGGGCTGCCGTGATAACGGGCCTATAGTTTGTGTTTTCCCTCCAGGCCAAAAGGTCCCAGTCCTCCCCTGTGCGCAGCCTTGGTGTGCAAGCCAATAAGAAATTGAGCTTCAGAAACCAAATCTTGGCTGTAGTCAAATCTTCCAACTTTCATCGGAGGACATTGCAAAAATGAAACACCTTATTCCCACAGAGGATCTCCCAGTCCCAACCCTAGTTCACACCTTCATCATTTCACGTCTGGACTACTGCAATGCCCTCTTTGCAGGCCTTCCAAACAAGGACCTGCACTGCCTGCAATTAGTGCAGAATGCTGCTGCCAGATTGCTAACAAACCAGCCTCAGCACTATCACATTACACCAATTCTTCACTCGCTGCACTGGCTAACTGTAAAATCAACTGTTTATGTTCAAATCCCTACACAATTTGGGCCCTGCATACATGAAGGACTTGTGGAAATTGCACAACACCTCTCATGACCTCAGATCAGCAGGATCCATAAACCTGGTCACTTCCAGTGTGCACCTAAAAACCTTTGGAACCAGAGCTTTCTCTCATGCTGCCCCTACCCTTTGGAATTCCTTACCACACCCAGTAAAGACAGCCCCTTCCCTGGAGTTATTCAAATCCAGACTGAAAAGCCGCCTGTTTTGCCTGGCATTTGTAGACTTGTAGAATTCTTCCTCTGTACCAAAATTTACCAATCAACCAATAAGCCATGCTTATGTGCTTTGAGTCCTATGGGAGAAATTACAAATGTTATATGTTGCTGTTGTTACTCTACAAGTACGGAAGCTGAGCTGGCGAGTGCGAGATTCACCTGCAGCGGAAGTAAACCAGTGCATTGGTGGTTGTGGGCTGCGGCAGAGAGTGTGAACTCACCTGTGTTGTGGCCTCTCGCCAAATCTTTGCACGTATCCAAAGGAGGGGTCCGCACACAATCTTAGTGAAGCAAAAAGTGCAAGTTTTTATTGCTCCATTACACACATGCAATGTTCATCTGCTTCACTAAGACTGTGTGCGGACCCCTCCTTTGGATACTTGTTTATGCTGCCTAGGAGTCCTGCACCAGCACTCGCACAATAAGGTGTGCAGTTCTTTTTCTACATCAAATCTTTGCACATGGCGCTCCATCCTCCCATCACTGCAGCCTTTACAGCCGGACTTCCTGTTGTGAAGGAGGAAGTGTAGACAAGTTGGAGAGCAGCATGCAGTGCATTGGCGAGGGGTGGCGACACTGGTGAGTTAAGACTCTCTGCTGTGGCTTGTGTACCCACTAAGACGCAGGTTCACTTTCTCCGCGGATGTATCTCACACTTGCCGGCTCATCCCAGTGTGCAAGCCAGATCTGGCAAACAGCTTAGAGGATAACTGAGTTTAGGCACACTGAGGTGCCGGATAATAACTGTCTGAGACAATCGTTTTGTGCTCACGGCTGAGAATCCAGCATGTACACAGCTGTCTCCTAACATTTTTACTAACCAGTATACTATACATGTGGCCAACAGTCTCTACTCTCATAGCAAATATGGCCATCAGACCTCACCCCTGCAGACCTTATGCCTGCTACACACTATGCAATTTCCCATCAGAGGGGTTGAATAGATAATTTCCAAAAGGTCTGATTTCCGATCATTTTTATGATTGATTTTTTTTTTTATTTATAGAGTGATCAGCAAATCGATCTGAAAATGATCGGAAACTAGATCGGAGCAGTCCGAAATAATCTATTCAACCCATTTATCTGACGGGAAATTTTATGGTGCGTACCAGACAATAGAGATATAGGAAACTAAGAGATGGCACCGCCCACAAGACTCCACCTGTAACTGAATTGACCCCTCCCCAGTTCGAGCCCCTCCTCCCTCTATTTATGTTATGATAGATGAGAAGCAGAAGATTACTGTCTGTATCGGTGTGTATGGCGTCCACAAAGACGGCATCGCCGGGGTCCAGTCTGTCCTCTGGGTGGGTTCTGGTGAACTTGTATGCTGCCGGGTCCAGACCTGACACAGGAGACAGATAATAATGAGAAGTTACAGTTTCCAAATTAAGTTACTTGCTGAGCAAGCATGATGAGAAATTCCAAACTTCTATTTTGTCAAATCAATTTCCTGTCTGATTTACATGATTTCCAACTCCACTTCCAGCATTTCCAACTTACAGGGCTCTCCACCCCCTGCAACAATGTCATGGAGCCCCCTCACTAGGTTGCAAACACTCCCACTTCCACAAGTGTGGCCAGTATAATGCTATCCTCCCCCCCCCCCCCCCCCGCTAGTAGAAAGCACCCTCCTCCTGAATTTCCTACATTTCCCTCCCCCTCGCCATGTTACAGAGCTGCACAGTATTATGTTTACCTTTTTCAGCACCACCTGGGGGTCATCCTCTGCTCTTCTCTGCACCCGAATGCCAGGGTCTGATTTAGGCTAAGGCCACCTAGGCCATGGCCTAGGGTAACACAGGAGCAAGGGCACCAAAGCAGCAGGCTAAACTGGTGCAGTATTGGCAAGCTTGCAAATGCTGCAATGAAGGGAGATCAGGCTAGTGCCTGACCGCGGTACTCTGCTGCCAGCCGCCTGTGCAGCAGCCACCTTGCTCTCTGTGCATGTTGGCATTCTGGCCGGCGGCTATGGACTTGGGCAGCATTGGAGACGGAAAGGAAGAGGAAGCTTCTACACTGGAGACAAGCGGAGAAATGAGTGACACTGATGGCTGCTGCGGTGTGAAGGCGAGCTGGCTACCTATACTGAAGGGGGGGTGGGAAAGGAGGGATTAAGGGAGTCATCTGGCTACCTATACTGGAGGAAAAGGGGGGAGGGGTCATCTGGCTACCTATACTGGAGGCAAGGGGGGAGGGGTCATCTAGCTACCTATACTGGAGGGAAGAGGGGAGGGGTCATCTCGCTTCCTATACTGAAGGATGGGGGGGGGGAGGGTGGCTGGTGACAGTGGCCTCGGGCAGTAAAGAGTACAAGTCCGGCCCTGCTGCACGCTCTATGTTGTGCACATGTCACGCAGGAACGTAACTACAAATCATTGGTCCCCACAGCAAAAATGTAACAGGGCCCATCTAAGTTGCCGTAGATGGGCAGTTACTAAACACCACTTTTGCATTTTTACTGGAGCAGTTTAGCAACACTTTACACTTGTGTATCTACCACCATGAATTGCCCTATATTTGGAACCACTGATCACTTTGACATGCAGGTTTCTCCAGCGGTAACCTTTGCTTGTGAATCTCTTCCCTTCTATGTTGTGATCGGCTCGCTGCTGATTCATGTAAACCCACTAAATGGTGTTTCCTCCATTGTGTATTACCTGTAATCCATCCAATGCGGCCTCCATAATGATGTCCAATGTAGCCGGCCACATGAGCCCCGAGAGACACCCCAATGAGGTGGAGGGATTCCAACGTGGATCCAAGTTCCTGGAGAAGAATCAGAGTACGTGAACAACATGCTCCATGGAGACAGAGGGGGCTGCTGGTGATGGAAGGAGAGGGTTGGAGGACAAATGCAAAAGGGGGTGGAGGAGATAGACAGACAGGACTTGGGGAGATGGACAGAGAGGACAGGAACAGAGAAGGAAAGAGTTGGTTGGAGAAGATGGACAGACAGGACTGGGCGAAATGGAGAGAAGGTACTGCTGGAGATAGATGGACAGGACTGGAAGAGATGGACAAAGAGGTAGCTGGAGAAGATGGACAGAAATGACTGGTGGTGGTGGACAAAGGGACTATGAGAGATGGACAGACAGGACTTGGGGAAATGGAGAGAAGGTACTGCTGGAGATAGATGGACAGAACTGGAAGAGATGGACAAAGAGGCTGGAGGTGGAGGAGATGGACAGAAAATACTGCAGTGGAAAATGCAGGAGACAGAGGGGACCAAAAGAGATGGTCTTAGGAGCTGGAGAAGATGGATAGATGGGATTTCAAAAAATGGACAGGGATGCCTTGAGAAGAAGGACACAGGATGAGATTATTTTATGGTGTTGAAGAAGACAGAGAGAGGGGACCTGGAGGATATAGCTTGCTGGAATTGGAGAAGACAGACAGAGGGTACTTGAGGAGAAGGTCAGAGGAAGGCGGAGGAGAAAGATTGGTGGTACTGGAAGCAACCAGAAGAGACTGGAGGAGAAGGAAAGAGGAGGCTGCACGATATGGATTGTTGGGATTGGTGGAGACCAGCGGAGACTGGAGGAGAAGGATGAAGGAGGCTGGAGGAGACAGATTGGTGGTACTGGAAGCAACCAGAGGGGTCTGGAGGAGAAGGAATGAAAGTGCTGGAGTGTACGTATTGTTTGAATTGGAGGAGATGGACAGAGAGGACTGGAGGATACTGTATGTGAAATTACCTTTAATGGTGTCTAATGTTGACAAATCGTTATCAGACCATGGATGCCTCTGCAATAGCTGGCTTTCATATCTACTGTATGAGTGTACGTGTAAAAAGTAATCTTCTAAATCACAGAGATGTTCTGACATGTTTCATGGCTAAACATCATCAGAGGAACCAAGAGGAAGGAAGTAATGGTTGTGTACAACACAGATAAAGCAGTATGCCAATTCCATCATCGTGTGTGGTGCTCATACTTCTGGCCTGCAGATGGCACTGTGGAATTACATGAGTCATCATCTTGCACCTGTTAGGCAGGACTTGTTTGGTGTTCCATCTGATGAAGGACATGGTCATATTGTGACTCCGATTTTCGGTTCGCGAACCTCCGCAAACGTTCGCAAACATGCGAACTTTTGCGAACTGCAATAGACTTCAATGGGGAGGTGAACTTTGAAAACTAGAAACATTTATGCTGGCCACAAAAGTGATGTAAAAGATGTTTCAACTGGTCTAACATCTGAGTTTTTGCATGGGGGAGTGGGATACACGTCAAAAGTCCACGGGAAAAATCTGGATTTGACACAAAGCAGCGTTTTAAGGGCAGAAATCACATTGCATGCTAAATTGCAGTTCTGCTTCACACTGACACACCAAACTCACTGTGTAACGCACCGCAAACAGCTGTTTGTGTTGTGACGGCCGTGCTGGACTGGTGCGCACCATGGCGAAAGTGCAGTTGATGGCAGCTTTCAAGCCCATATGGTCGCCGGGCTGAGGTAGCTCAATGACAGAATAACAGTGACTGTCCAGCTGATCGAATTTGGTCTGACCACATTGAAGCAACAACCTTATATAACCCCCCCGAGACACTCATATAAGCGGCGGTCATTGCCTCATTGTGATATGCAAGCCCCTTCACTGCGGCAAGGTAATGATCAACGAAGGGGAATTGACACATGTACATGCCTTTTGTTTTGTTGTTGCAGCCGCAGTGCAGCCAGAAAAATTATTATAGCGGCCACTGCTAGCATTAAAAATTCAGGAATCCGCCTGGAGTCCTGGACCTTGTTGGTGGTGGCGGAGAAGGCAGTCAAGCGTCCTGCAGGCAGAGATGCTGTGTGGGGACCGACTTAGTCATGGGGCAGGCAGTCACACGGCGTGCAGGTAGAGATGCTGTGTGGGGAGACTGACTTAGTCTTCGGGCGGGCAGCAGCCCTCCGGGATCCATGCCTCATTCATTTTGATAAAGGTGAGGTACTGAACACTTTTGTGACTTAGGCGACTTCTCTTCTCAGTGACAATGCCTCCAGCTGCGCTGAAGGTCCTTTCTGACAGGACGCTTGCGGCAGGGCAAGTCAGAAGTTGGATGGCAAATTGCGACAGCTCTGGCCACAGGTCAAGCCTGCACACCCAGTAGTCCAAGGGTTCATCGCTGCTCACAGTGTCTACATCCACACTTAAGGCCAGGTAGTCAGCTACCTGCCGGTCCAGGCATTGGTGGAGGGTGGATCCGGAAGCGCTAAGGTGAAGCGTTGGACTAAAGAATGTCCGCATGTCTGACATCACCATGAGATCGCAGTAGCGTCCTGTCCTTGCCTGCGTGGACATGCTGTGACATCACCCTTAAACGCATTGTAAAGCATAGTTGCCAGCTTGTTCTGCAAGTGCTGCATCCTTTCTGCCTTCTGGTGATTTGGAAACATCTCCGCCACTTTGTCCCTATACCGAGGGTCTAGTAACGTGGCCACCCAGTACAGCTCATTCCCCTTGAGTTTTTTTATACGGGGGTCCCTCAACAGGCTGGACAGCATGAAAGACGCCATCTGCACAAAGTTGGATGCAGACGTACTCTCCATCTCCTCTTGCTCTTCCTCAGTGATGTGATGTCAGCTAACTAGTTCTCCTCCTCCCCAACACAAACAATACCACGGGAAAGTTGAGCAGCACAAGCCCCCAACGACACCTGCTGCGGTTGTTCTTCCGCCTCCTCCTCCTCCTCCAAAACAACACCTTCCTCATCATCTGACTCTTTTTCCCCACACGACTCTTCCTCCTCCTCCTCCACCCCCCTCTGTGCTGCTGCAGGTGTTGAGGAATCATCTGCTTCTGCAGAGAATTGATGCCACAACTCTTCCTCCTGTTCCTGTTCATGCTCCTCCACAGCTTGATCCACCACTCTACGCACGGCATGCTCCAGGAAGAAGGCATATGGGATCAAGTCGCTGATGGCGCCTTCACTACGACTCACCAGGTTTGTCACCTCCTCAAACGGCCGCATGAGCCTGCAGGCATTTCGCATCAGTGTCCAGTACTTTGGCCAGAACATCCCCATCTCCCCAGATTGTGTCCTTTTACTGTAATTGTACAGGTACTGGGTGACGGCTTTCTCCTGTTCTAGCAGGCGGTCCAGCATCAGGAGGGTCGAATTCCAGCAAGTCGGGCTATCGCAAATCAAGCGTCTCACCGGCAAGTTGTTTCTCCGCTGAATATCGGCAAAGCATGCCATGGCCGTGTAAGACCGCCTGAAATGCACACACACCTTCCTGGACTGCTTTAGGACATCCTGTAAGCCTGTTCACTTAGACACAAATCTCTGAATTATGAGATTTAGCACATGTGCCATGCAGGGTACATGTGTCAACTTTCCCAAATTCAATGCCGAAATTAGATTGCTGCCGTTGTCACACACCACATTGCCGATCTCCAGTTGGTGCGGAGTCAGCCACTGATCCACCTGTTTGATCAGAGCAGCCAGGAGAGCTGCTCCAGTGTGACTCTCCGCTTTGAGGCAAGACATGTCTAAGATGGCGTGACACCGTCATACCTGGCATGCAGCATAGGCCCTGGGGAGCTGGAGTTGTGTAGCTGGAGAGGAGATCACAGCACCAGTAGAGTTGCGCTGCCACTCAGCCAAGGAGGAGGAGGACAACGACAATGAAGAGGGTGTAGCAGGAGGAGAGGAGGTGGCAGCAGGCCTGCCTGCAAGCCGTGGAGGTGTCACAAGTTGGTCCGCAGCGAAGCCACGTACTCCCTGCTTGCCAGCGGTCACCAGGTTGACCTAATGGGCTGTGTAAGTACTGTACCTGCCCTGACTGTGCTTGGCAGACCAGGCATCCGTGGTCAGATGGACCCTTGACCCATTGCTGTGCACCAGAGATGACACCACTTGCCTCTCAACTTCATGGTATAGTTTGGGTATCGCCTTTTTGGAGAAGTAATTGCAGCCTGGTCTCTTCCACTTTGGTGTCCCAATGGCCACAAATTTTCAGAAGGCCTCAGAGTCCACCAGGTGGTATGGTAACAGCTGGCAGGATAACAGTTCCGCCACGCCAGCTGTCAGATGCCGGGAAAGGGGGTGACTGGCAGACATTGGCTTCTTTCGCTCAAAGATTGCCCTCACGGACACCTGGCTGCTGCTGTGGGCAGAGGAGCAGGAACCACTCAAGGTGAGAGGCTGTGATTGTGAAGGTGTAAGGGAGAAAGCGGCTGAAGATGATGCACCTGAAGGAGGAATAGGAGAAGGAGGGTGGCTTTGCTTTTGTGTGCTGCTTTTCCTCAGGTGGTCTTCCCATTCCAATTTGTGCCTTTTCTGCATGTGCCTTCGTAAGGCAGTTGTCCCTACGTAGGTCTCAATTTTTGGCGGCAGAGAGAACAGATGGCATTGCTCTGATCTGAGGATGACACACTAAAAAATCTCCACACCGCTGAGCCACCCTGGGGTGTGGGCATTATGGTGGTGTCAGCAGCTGATGTTAAAGGGCACGTTGGCTGGCTGTCTATAGGTGGCGATACATTGCGCCGGACACTGCCAACAGCTGTTTCTGACAACGAGCTCCCCCTGCTTCTTTCAGGAACTTGTCTCCTCCTACTCCTCTCTGACTCCCCCTCTGAACTGTCCCCCTGTTCATCTCCTGTATTGGGAACCCACGTGACATCCGTCATCCTTCCCAGCTTCGCTTGCCTCAGACACCTCATAAACTGCACCAACAGCAGGTACTTCATCATCCTCCTCCTCACACCTTACGTCCATAGTGTCGCCTAACTCAGACATATCAGGTGGTGTAACTTCCGCCTTTATCTTGTTGTAACAATAATGGCTGTGAATCAGTGATTTCCCCACCCCTGCGAAGTGTCAAATGTAGCGGATGTGGTACTTGGAGTAGCGCTGGTGGATGCGGAAGATGAGGTGTTCTGTGTTCAATAGTCAACCACGTCCTGACAATCTTGGAAGTTAATGGGACGTGCCTTCTTCTGAGCACTGTATTTTGGGCCAGGGCCACACGAAATCACGTCAGCACGACCTCGAGCAGACCTGCCGGGTGGCCTGCCTCTGGGTCTGCCTCTGGGTCTGCCTCTGCCTGTTGTTTTGTCCATATCGGGGGGGGATGAAGTGAAAGGTATACACTGACTTGACTAATACAATGTGCAGTCACACAGGTGCAGTGAAAGGTAGCAGTGACTGGTATTACAATACAATGTGCAGCTGTCACACAGGTGCAGTTAACAGGTATGCATGGACTGGTGTACTAAACAGCGTGCGGTCACACAGGTGCAGTGAACAGGTAGCAGTGACTGGTATTACAATACAATGTGCAGCTGTCACACAGTTGCAGTTAACAGGTATGCACGGACTGGTATACTAAACAGCGTGCGGTCACACAGGTGCAGTGAACAGGTATGCAGGGATTGGTATTACAAATGTGCAGCTGTCACACACAGGTACCGTGAACAGATGCAATGACTGGTGGTATATTACACTGCTTGCGGTCACGTAGGTAGGTAGGTAGGTGCACTGAACAGTGAACAGGTGCAGTGATTGGAATTACAAATGTGCAGCTGTCACACACAAGTATCGTGAACAGGTGCAATGACTGGTGGTATTAACATTGCGTGCGCTCACATAGGTATAGGTAGGTAGGTGCACTGAACAGTGAACAGGTGCAGTGATTGGGATTACAAATGTGCAGCTGCCTGTCACACACACACAGGTAGTCACTGAATGTGCTGGGCCTGGCAGTGGCACAGTAGGAATTACCAAGGCTGTCTATGCAACACAAGTGTCTGTGGGACACACACACACACACAAAAAATAGATCACAAGAACAAGATTAGCTCTCAAAAGAGCTGTTGTGGGGTGCTTTTTTAGCAATAAGAATCAGCAAGGATCAAGCTAACAAGCCTACAAGAGCCTAACTAAGCTTTCCCTATAGCTCTCCCTTCTCTAATTACTGCAGGCACACGAGTGAGTCCAATGCCTGACGCTGCCAGCCTTTTATAAGGGACGGGGGGGCTCCAGGAGGGAGTGTAGCCTGATTGGCTACAATGTGCCTGCTGACTGTGATGTAGAGGGTCAAAGTTGACCCTAATGATGCACTCTGGGGGAGAATCGAACTTCCGGAAAAGTTTGCGGTTCTCCGTGATCGCGAACCCCAGAAGTTTGCCGGTTCCCGTTCGCCGGCGAACCATTCGGGCCATCTCTACTGATAACCAAGTTGGAGAACTGGGAACAGAACTAATTAGATCTACTCAAAGAGTCAGAAGACCACCAGTGTGGACAAAGGAATGTGGTGATGTAGATAACTTGCGTAGTATTGTTTTGTGTTACAATTTAATATTTGCATACTTGACATTCGTTTTAAAGAAGCTTTTGTAACAAGAGGCAAAATAAGGTGTTCACAAATATTAACTTACCAGAAAGTGATCTATAAGTACCACCAGCTCCTGGCTGAGTTTTGGCACATTGTCCACTGCTTGGTTATATATAGCTGTAGATCCAGACACCCAGTCTACCACTACCACATTCATTGGTCCCGTGCCCAACAGAGCATCCACCATCTTCTCCGTCCAGGAGGGCTTGGTGCCCAACACCCTATAGGAGGAAAACATGAGCAACACGGAAGCCATGTTGTTATGAAGACCTTCCCACCAACCAAAACTGATTTCATATCGTGCCATAGATCCTCCCATCGACCTAAAATGACTCCACATTACTACATATATCATTTCACCCACCAACACTGACTTTGTATTGTTCTACCGAACCCCTCTTCCACTAACATGTCTTCATTCTGTTATTTAGATCCATTTACCCACCCACCCACCCAGAGCAGGGACAAGGTCCTCCAGCACCCAAGGCTGAGACACCAAAGTGCGCCCCTCCATCCCTCCCACCCCAGCCGTCACACACTGATTGCTATTAGACTAAGAGGGCCACATGGCCCACAACCTCCCCAACACCTTAATATCTAGTTCTCTGGCCTGCAGTCACTGTTATGTATCCCCTTTTCTTATTTCTTTCTGCTTCATACACAATTAGGAATGACAGCTGAATGAATTGTGCGCCCCCTCCTACACTGCGCCCTGAGGCTGGAGCCTCTCCAGCCTATGCCTCGGCCCGGCCCTGCACCCACCACCAGTCACTACATATTGTTGGCCAGAGTTCCTCAATCACCACCAGTGGCTCCATATTGTCAGAGCCGGATCGTCCACAAGGCAAACCTAGGCAGTTGTGTAGGGCCTGGAGAGAGTCTAGAAGCCTGGAGAGCCATCTCTTGGCTCCTCCCTAAGCCCAACTAACCACCACCAGGAACCTACATACACCCCTTTCCCTCCAACACTGACTATAAAGTTATACAGGTCCCCCCAGGTTACAGAGACCATACGTCCCGCTTTTCCCGGGACAGGTCCCGGATTCGGGGTCCCCTGTCCCAGGCTGCATGAGGTCCAGGGAAATGTCCCGCTTTTAGCCGTGGGATGTCCCGGCCTCGAGACTCTGGCCACTGTACGATTGAATGAACTAGCCGCGGCGTCTATTAGACGCCGCACCAGTTCATAGCCCGCAGCCCCGCACCAGCCTCCATAGTCTTCCGGCAGGCAGAACAGGGCTACGGGAAGATGGGGTCCGAAGCCCTGTACTGGAGACTATTTGTGTCTCCAGTACAGGGCTTCGGGCGCCATCTTCACGTAGCCCTGCTATTCCATTCAGCGCGGGAGACTGCAGGAGGATCGTCCGGGGAGCTGCACGCCAGAGCCCGGCCGGGTGAGGGGACTTCTGCCAGGCGAGTAAATTATTTTTTTGCAGGTGAAATGTTGCCCACATTGCGTTATTTTCTGCTGAAATGTTGCCCAAATTGCGTTTGTTTTCTTCTGAAATGTTTCCCAAATTGCGTTTGTTTTCTGCTGAAATGCTGCACACATTGCATTTATTTTCTGGTGAAATGTTGCCTAAATTGCGTTTGTTTTCTGCTGAAATGTTGCCCAAATTGCGTTTTTTTCTGCTGAAATGTTGCCCAAATTGCGTTTTTTTCTGCTAAAATGTTGCCCAAATTGCGTTTGTTTTATGCTGAAATGTTGCTCAAATTGCGTTTTTTTTCTGCTGAAATGTTGCCCAAATTGCGTTTGTTTTCTGCTGAAATGTTGCCCAAATTGCGTTTGTTTTCTGCTGAAATGTTGCCCAAATTGTGTTTGTTTTCTGCTGAAATGTTGCCCACATTGTGTTTTTTTTCTGGTGAAATGTTGCCCACATTGCGTTTATTTTCTGGTGTCTGGGGTAACTGTTGCTGCATTTATTATTTAATGGTCATTGTTGGCTATATTTGCTGCTTTGGGGTTACGGTTACGCTCCGCCCATACAATGTCATGGCCACGCCCATTCTTCGGTACGTGCGAACACCCTCCCGTCCCAGGTTGGACCCAGAAAAATCTGGTCACTGTACCCCAGGTCCCAGCCACACCGACTTACATATTGTTATGTAGACCCTCAATACTCATTCCAAATTATACAGATTTTCCACCTCCCCCAACACTGACCCCATATAGCTGTACAGATTTCCCTCAGCACAAACTCCATATTATTATACAGATTAAGGGAAGATATACTGGGGGTTTGGTGACCTCTCGGGATAGTAGGTGGTATACTTTGTAAAACATGAGTGGAAGTCGACGGTGGGACTTGGAAATGTTCTGGATGGGGTGAATGAAGGTGAGTATAGAGCCATAGGTGACCCCAAAGCAGCAGGCGGGACCCCCAGACCGCAGTCATGCTCATCCTCTGACTCACCTGAAGCCATGGATGATGAACTTGGTGTCCAGAGAAGCATTGAAGGAGGAGTTCCTGATGCTGTGCGGTTGGTTGGTGTTTATCAGCAGTGCACAGGTTGGGTGGTGGGGAGTGTAGAGCAATAACTGCACCTGCAGCTTGTGATCTTGGAATATTCCTGAGGTCTGGAAGGTGCCGCAGTCACCATCAGCGGAATTCTCCATCTGTGCCAGCGCTGCCAGGAGAAAGATCATCGTTACCCCCATATGAGACTCAGGGAAGAGTATAAATACCCCCAACGACAACGGCGTGCAGAAAACAGGAACGGCAAGAAATATTAACTCGAACAGGAAGTGAACCAGCACATGATACAGGAAATTTTTTATCAAAATAACCGTGTTACCATAACAGGAAATCTACTGCACAGTGCATCATTATTTTGTGCAACACATGCTGGAGAAAACAAGACAAACAAACTGATATTCACCCCAAAAAAAAAACAAAAAAAAACCCTACAACAAAACAAACCAAACAAAGCAAAATTCATGGCAAAAACATACACACAAGAAGTGCTTGTTAAGGACCACTTCAGTAAAAAAAAGTAAGCAATTAAAATAAAGAAGTAAGTATTTCCTGGATGGCAGTCGCTAAGTCTTAACTGCCAGGGTCGGCGCTTCCATAAAGGCAAAGGGGGCAATTGCCCCAGGGCCCCAGAGCCTATTGGGCCCCCAGGATGCCACTCCTCCTATCCAGCTACAGTGACCTATGAGAGTGGGGATGCTGTGTGTGTGGACACCTAGTGATATTGTGTCGGGGGATTGGATGGGGACTGGCAGCAGGCTCAGGGGCCCTGGGCAGGATTTGGTTCCAAGGAGGGTGTCAGGGGGGCCTCTTCAAGTTACTTTTGCCCCAGGGCCCTATTGTAGCTACAACCGGCCCTGCTAACTGCCAAAATAGTGTGCAAGTGAGTAGGGAGGCTGGCTGGTATCTTACTATCTTGGCAGTTAAACTGATGCTGAGGAAATGCTTTTGAAAATACAGACAACCCAGAGAATCCCCCATGAGAGATGGACTAGTCCAAAACCTGTCAGTTCTATCAGATTTTAACGGCTCACTTTTTTTTTGCTGGAGTGATCCTTTAACCATATATGACT
Source organism: Hyperolius riggenbachi (assembly GCF_040937935.1). Classification (NCBI taxonomy): domain Eukaryota; kingdom Metazoa; phylum Chordata; class Amphibia; order Anura; family Hyperoliidae; genus Hyperolius; species Hyperolius riggenbachi. Next base: position 565,270,487 of record NC_090647.1, read on the forward strand.
GCTCTCATTGGAGTCTATCAGATGTGTATGTTATACTGCCCCCAACTGGCTGATTTGGGTACTGTCTATCATATGTGTATGTTATACTACCCCCGACTGGCTGATTCGGGTACTGTCCATCAGATGTGTATGTTATACTGCCCCTCACTGGCTGATTTGGGTACTGGCATTGAGTTATACATTAGCTGGGTAGTAACATACCAGTAGATAGTGTTTAGAAGCAGCGTGGGAGATGAGGATAAAGAAAGCTGAGTATTGTTTCAGGCTATTGGTTTGGTGTTGTTTGAAAGTGCCGGGACTATTTCCCTCTGAATGGTTTTCACTGATTACGATTGCGATCGGATCCCAAACACTAGGTACACTTTGGACTGATGGACCCCATGCAGGGATATGTAAATAATTGTATGGTGTGTGGCCACCTTTAGGGGAGGTTCAATTGAGAACTTTACTGAGCTTATGAGCACCCAACTGATCAGTTTACTTGAAGACTGGGGTCACACTTAGCAGAATCCCATGCATTTTCCCCATAGCACATAGTAGAAAACGCATGCGATTCTGCTAAGTGTGACCCTGGCCTAAAGGACAACTGAAGCGATATAGGTATATGGAGGCTGCCATATTTATTTCCTTTTAGGCAAAACCAGTTGCCTGGCAGCCCTGCTGATCCTCTGTCTCTAATACTTTCAGCCATAGCCCCTGAACAAGCATGCAGCAGATCAGGCGTTTCTGACAGTATTGTCAGATCTGACAAGATTAGCTGCATGCTTGTGTCTGGTGTGATTCAGACGCTACTGCAGCCAAATAGATCAGCAGGGCTGCCAGGCAACTGGTATTGTTTAACAGGAAATAAATATGGCAGCCTCCATATCCCTCTCACTTCAGGTGTCCATTTATCCATGCTAGTAAATTCTTTGAAATACATCAAAATGCATGTAAAAACGCATGCATTTGTCAGGGAGTTTTGTGCATTTCATCTTGCGTTTCCATGTATTTCTATATTACTGCATTGTCTTATCTCTGTGACCAGCGGATTCATGGGCTTATCTGCATAACCCATGTGCTCAGGGGCTCAAATACCATGTATGGGCCCCCCCTGCAATAAAAGATTGCATGGGGCCCCCTTAGTGCATAGTCCCCCTCCCCCCAAGGGACCAGGGAGACAGCCACCCCCTCCCACCATGCAGAGTAGTGTGTGTTATATTTACCTGCCTCCACTGCCGCAGGTCTCTTCTGTACATCACAGCAGCATCACTCTCTGCTAGTGATGGGTCGTTCGCGAACGAGCCGGCTGTAAGAGGCGGCTCTTTGCTGCGAACGACAAGAGCCAGCTCTCAGTTTTGAAAGAGCCGATGCCTCAGCCGCTCCACACAGCTCTGATTTGCTGTGTAATAAAGGGCGCTGAGGCATGCTGGGAGATGTAGTCCTCCTCTTTCAGCTTGTAGGAGTGTAGGGGGCAGAGCAGAGCAGTAGCAGGAGAGATTGCCCAGTCAGAGAAGCAGTCTGGAGTTGTCATGGAGACGGGGGCGGGGCTTTTACGCCGATTCTGAGTGGTGTTTAGTGATATTTAAAGAAGAGCCGATTTAGAGCCGTAAGAGCCGGCTCTTTAATGGGAGCCGATTCAGAAGAGCCGATTCTCTGAGAAGAGCCGGAATTCCCATCACTACTCTGTGCTGCCATTCACCAGCTTCCTATCACATGACCGATGAGAGTCACATGATCGGGAGCTCAGGGGAGGGCAGCAGAGAGTGCCGCTGCTGCGATGCACAGACGAGACCTGCGGCAGTAAAAGCAGGTTAATATAACACAGCTATAACGTGCGGTGCATAGTGTCGGGTGCTGTGCGATTATTACAATTCGGGGAAGGGGGAGGGGGTGCATCCTCACAAGTTTGCCTCAGGCAGAAAAAAGTCTACAACCGGCCCTGCATGGGAGGAGGAGGGGCCCCTAAAGCCCCTGGGCCCCCTTGCAAATGTGGGGGTTGCAGGCGCTATTGTTACGCCCATGCATGTGCTGAAATTCCCATAGCATGCATTTCTATACGTTTTTATCACTCTGCACGCTTTGAAAGGCACCGCTCTGCAACTCACTGCTGTAGTGTGAATGATAGATTGAAAATCTATGGACTTTCATGTTACCATGTCAAACGCACCCTATGTCCAGTGCGTCAAAACTCACTGCAACTCGCATAGTGTTGGTAAGGTATTTTGTGTCTGCTTTTTGTCTTCTGCTGGGAACTTAAAGACTATTGTTGGCATGAAAACAATTATGAAATATCTCAGTTGCTGTCAGTTATAACCGGAAGGACAACTGATGTGCAAGGTAATGTCCATGTTTCCCTATGGCTCAAGTGGGCAATATTACAGTTTAACAGTGTTCTGCCAGGAAGCTGTTATGGGGTAATGGCCATTTATAAAATGGAGGGCGGAGAATTCCGTCGATCACAGTGGACAAACAGGATGCAGGAGAGGAGAAAGAGATTGAGGAGTAGACAGGGGCATAGCAATAGCCAATAGGGGGTGCAGAGGTAGCGACCACATCGGGGCCCTTGGGCCAGAGAGGCCCTCCTTCAACTGTAGTATTAGCTCTCTATTGGTCCTGTGCTGGTAATAATCACTTCTATAGATACTATAGTTGAAGAGAAATCGAGAGCCCAATATGGTGTAGTATGTCAAAATTGATTGGATAAATGAAACAGTGAGATGGTAATTGTCAGGAATATATTGAGGTGCTGATGATATTAGGAAATACAGGAACATATCTCTGTCATTTTCTGTCTGCTATATCTCACATGTGTATTCTGCTTTGAAGGGATGGTTATCTGGCTGTACTACAGTTGCATTGAATTTCTCTGGAAGCAGGGGGCTGGGACATTAGCATACAGTTCCTCTGGACAGCCAGAAAACAGGTAATTAGGAAACACTTAATCAGACAGTTGCTTTGAAGCAGATCACACAGGACATCCTGCTGCAATGTGAAAGCCTTAATCAATTGTCACCTGTAACCTGGGGAGATTGGAGGTTAACAAAGTCTTTTGTTGTATAGGACACTGTTCACATGTGGATGTCAGATCTCTGGGAAATCAAATTATGTCTGAGGATGTTATTAAATCTAGCTTCCCCCCGTCCACACAGGCTTACAGCCTCCAGGCGTATTTCATAGTATAAAACCGCAGCTAGGATAGCCACAACTTGTAGTTCTTGGAGGTAGCTCACACGGCTAGAACTAACCTGGTTCCTGACCAGAAGTGCGTACCGCCCGCAACAACACCAGATCGATACGCTGGTACGTTTATTTCCCGTTTATTTTGGTAAGCAAAATCGCTTTGTGTGTTATCTTTGTACATTTTATCTTGTAACTATTTTTACTTTGTTTTTTTGTAATCTTTTTGTATATATTCAGTTCTGCACTGTATGTTTTTCTGAAATATTAAATTATTATTTAATAAGTTTGACTTCTGCCGTACTAAACTAACACTCATAGCCTAGAAGAGACTGAAGTGTAACCGTGTATAAGTTCATGCCTAATTGTACGCTTGAGCAACACTACCGTAGGAAATTGTAATTGCATTGTGTGTGGGGGCGTTTGTCATACGTTGGCCTAAGCGCGCAGCTGACCCAACGTACGAACAACGCCAGTGCGAGTAGCTAACAGTATCGTTCGGAACGACTGTTAGTGGGTCTTTGCTTCACGACAGTGTAAGATTGCAACTGTGTGTGTGTGTGGGTGCGTGGCGTTCCCGTATTTGGCCTAAGCGCAAAGCTGACCCAAATACGAAAACGCGGAGTGCACGCTGAGGACTCGACAGCAGAGTGGAAGTGTCTAGCAACGCTAGTGGTGGCAGTGAGAGGTGTTTTGAGGGGTTCCAGCCTTGTTTGTAGCTTAAATAAGGCTGTTCCCCGCTTAATCTGGTCAAACCCGCAGTCGGGAACCGTATACGCAGGCGTGCCGCGGGCTGGTTCTTGACATAATTGGCTGGCAGTGGTGGCATCGTTTAGTACATTAGTACGCAGTTTAGCTCGCTATTCTGAGTACTAAAGGCTGGAAGCTTGCTAGAAGCAACTAGCCTACAGAAGTCTACTCAGTGCAGAATCTATATACGTTTTTTTTTTTGTTCAAAGATACACACTTGGTGTTTGCTTTCCCTCCCCCCCTTTTTTTTTTCTTTTTATTTTGTACAACACGATGGCTCAGAAAGCATCCAGCTATGCAAGGCAAAACAAAGAGATACTACTCAACCTGTGTGAGCACAAAGGCATCGAGACGGTGAGCGGCCAGACTAAGGAGCAGTTAGTTCGTGCGCTCGAGGAGCATGATGAGGCAGAACGAGCCCGTGCTTCAACGTCAGCAGATGCAGCTCACGACACGCCAGAGGAGGAATCGCTCCCGCCACAGGATGCGAGTGGAGACGATGTCCTGGATGATCCACCTAACACGGAGATGACATCTCTGGAAGCCGACCTACAGCTACTAGGTTCGGCTGAGCCCGAACTGCGCCTAAAGCTGATTCTGGAACATCGGCAAGCAGAGAGGGAAATACGACAAGCAGAGAGGGAACAAGCTGCCCAGCGACTCCAGGCCGAGAGGGACAGACTCCGGGCAGAGGAGGGAAGAGCTGAACGGCAACACCAGCTGGAGCTGGCTAAACTTCAGCAGCAGAACCGGTCTGCTGGACCCGCAGAACGCGAAGGTGAGCGAGTCCACAGAATCCCCCTGGATAAGTTCCCCGCTATGGACAAGGACTCTGACATAGACACTTTCCTACAGGGGTTTGAAAGGACTTGTCGGCAGTATGGGGTGCCCCGTGAGCAGTGGGCAAGATACCTCACACCAGGGCTGAGAGGCAAGGCCCTGGAGGCGTTTGTGAGTCTCCCCCAGGAGGAAGAAACAGACTTTGAGGCAATTAAGAAAGCCATCATTGCACGATACCACCTCACGCCAGAGGTGTATCGCAAACGTTTCAGGACAGTGCAGCGAGGTCCTAATGACAGTTACCTGGATCATGCTTGCAACCTGCGCACTGCCTTCCAGCAGTGGCTAAAAGGACTGTCAGTTGAAACCTTGGATGCCCTGAAGGAGCTGATGATAAAAGACCAGTTCCTACACACCTGTCCTGTTGAGGTCCGGCTGTTTGTGCTGGATCGAGAACCAAAGACAGTGGATGAGACTGCGGAAATGGCCGATGCCTACACCGCCCATAGAGCACCTGAGTCCCGGAGGACTACTACACCCAGCTGGAGAGGAGAACAGATGGCTAAACCGGTGTCACCCAGCACCCAGAGGAGGCAAGCACCGCTGTCTCCTGGAGTCAGGCAACCAACCACTGACACTCGGAAATGCTTTGTATGTGACAGGGTGGGTCATATCAGCACGACTTGCCCAGAGAGGAAGAGGGAGGCCCCAAAATCCAGTGAGGCCTCAAACCCCAGTGAAGTCCCAACGGCTTTGTGTGCTACCAGGAATGCTACTGGCTATGCAGAGAATCTGCAGCTTGTCACGGTTGGGGGTACAGTTGCCACTGGGCTGAGAGACACTGGAGCAGAAGTGACTCTCATACATCCCCAGCTTGTGAACCCAGAGCAGTACATACCTGGGAAAATGATTGCTGTCAGAGGAATTGGGGGTGTCACCCCAGCCATACCCACCGCCTTGGTCCACCTGGATTGGGGGGCCGGCAGTGGACTGAAAGAAGTTGGGGTAACTGACAAAATCCCCACCAACGTTTTGCTGGGTACTGACCTGGGACGGTTAGTAGCCCGGTATGAGCCTAATCCAACCCCCGTGGAGCCTGCATCCCCAGCAGAAGTTCAGGACTCTTGCAAGGTACTATTTGATAACGCAGTGCAAGTGGGGAGTGCTGGTGAGGCCCCAGGGGCTATGGACTGTGTGCTAGGAGCCAGCCCTAGTGATTCTCCAGTGCCTAGGCCTGGAGTGGGACATGTTGATATGGAGAATGCAGAAACTGATGATGTCATTCATGACACACGGACTATCGAGGTGATCGATGCAGGAACTGTTGAGGCTACTTGTAAAGTGCTGAGTAGCAATGTGTGTAATGATACAGATAATGTGGATGTTTTATGTGATGTTCTAAATGTCAATATGTATAAGACAGATAATGTTGATATCATATGTGTTGTGCTACATAATGATGCTTGTCCTGTGGACACTCCGTCGGCTGCAGGAGTAACCAGCAATGGTCGCTGGGCTGCAGCAGATGGATTGCCCACTGAAGGGGCAGACGGCACCAGGCCGGGTCTTCACCCTTCCGATGTTTTTAAGACCAAAGGTGATGTGGTTTATGATACGTCTAATGTGGACGCTCCCTCAGCTGCAGTGGTAACCCGCAGCGCTAGTGGGTCTACAGCACAGGGACTGTCCACCGAAGTGGCAAATGTTGCTGGGTCAGCCACATCCAATCCGGAACCTGGCCCGGAGGGCCCAGGAGCCTCTCCGTCTGCAGCCTTCCTGGAATGTGTGACAGGCAGCACTGAGCTCTCTGGGGCTGTTCGATTTGACAGCAGCCTGGAAGAGCTCAGGGGGCTAGCCAGCAGGTCACCAGCTGGGAGGGGCGGGCTGAGAGGGTCCTGGGGAGTTATTCCCTCTGAGCTGTCCGAAGTGGAGGAGGCAGACCGGCAGATAATCGTTCCCCAAAGGGACCGAGAGATAGCTCCTGCCACTATAGAGGAAGTGCGTGTAGCGACGGTTGGAACCCTTCCCCAGCTGCAGCACTGTCTCTATGGTCGCAAATTCACGGTTGTCACTGACTCGCATTCCCCTGGTTGGTTACGTCAGGTTGCCAAGGGCAACGACACATTGCAGCAACCTGACCAACTTTTCCATTCCTGTAGCTTGGAGCTAAGGAGTTACCCCCCCAGGCCCGGCCGTCAGTGTCGGCTTTGGCAGGACGATTCGTTAGAATCATCTGCCGGCGCCGTCTGGAAGAGGGGGCGTGTCAGGAATATATTGAGGTGCTGATGATATTAGGAAATACAGGAACATATCTCTGTCATTTTCTGTCTGCTATATCTCACATGTGTATTCTGCTTTGAAGGGATGGTTATCTGGCTGTACTACAGTTGCATTGAATTTCTCTGGAAGCAGGGGGCTGGGACATTAGCATACAGTTCCTCTGGACAGCCAGAAAACAGGTAATTAGGAAACACTTAATCAGACAGTTGCTTTGAAGCAGATCACACAGGACATCCTGCTGCAATGTGAAAGCCTTAATCAATTGTCACCTGTAACCTGGGGAGATTGGAGGTTAACAAAGTCTTTTGTTGTATAGGACACTGTTCACATGTGGATGTCAGATCTCTGGGAAATCAAATTATGTCTGAGGATGTTATTAAATCTAGCTTCCCCCCCGTCCACACAGGCTTACAGCCTCCAGGCGTATTTCATAGTATAAAACCGCAGCTAGGATAGCCACAACTTGTAGTTCTTGGAGGTAGCTCACACGGCTAGAACTAACCTGGTTCCTGACCAGAAGTGCGTACCGCCCGCAACAACACCAGATCGATACGCTGGTACGTTTATTTCCCGTTTATTTTGGTAAGCAAAATCGCTTTGTGTGTTATCTTTGTACATTTTATCTTGTAACTATTTTTACTTTGTTTTTTTGTAATCTTTTTGTATATATTCAGTTCTGCACTGTATGTTTTTCTGAAATATTAAATTATTATTTAATAAGTTTGACTTCTGCCGTACTAAACTAACACTCATAGCCTAGAAGAGACTGAAGTGTAACCGTGTATAAGTTCATGCCTAATTGTACGCTTGAGCAACACTACCGTAGGAAATTGTAATTGCATTGTGTGTGGGGGCGTTTGTCATACGTTGGCCTAAGCGCGCAGCTGATCCAACGTACGAACAACGCCAGTGCGAGTAGCTAACAGTATCGTTCGGAACGACTGTTAGTGGGTCTTTGCTTCACGACAGTGTAAGATTGCAACTGTGTGTGTGTGTGGGTGCGTGGCGTTCCCGTATTTGGCCTAAGCGCAAAGCTGACCCAAATACGAAAACGCGGAGTGCACGCTGAGGACTCGACAGCAGAGTGGAAGTGTCTAGCAACGCTAGTGGTGGCAGTTAGTGTTGGGCGAACAGTGTTCGCCACTGTTCGGGTTCTGCAGAACATCACCCTGTTCGGGTGATGTTCGAGTTCGGCCGAACACCTGACGGTGCTCGGCCAAACCGTTCGGCCATATGGCCGAACTAAGAGCGCATGGCCGAACGTTCCCCGAACGTTCGGCTAGCGCTGTGATTGGCCGAACGGGTCACGTGGTTCGGACCCGAACGCGCTCTGATTGGCCGAACTGTCACGTGGTTCGGGTAAATAAATACCCGAACCACGTCATATCTCCGCCATTTGTCTGTGGGTTTAGCTTTGGGTAGGCAGGCAGGGTAGTTCGCGCTCCAGCCACGCTAGCCAGGGTCCCCCCCAGTCATTGTGTGTCACTGCTGGGAACAGTAGTACACCGCTCGTTCAGCCACACTATATAGCATTCTGTGTACTGTTCTGTGTCTGCTGGGAACAGTGGTACACCGCTCGTTCAGCCACACTATATAGCATTCTGTGTACTGTTCTGTGTCTGCTGGGAACAGTGGTACACCGCTCGTTCAGCCACACTATATAGCATTCTGTGTACTGTTCTGTGTCTGCTGGGAACAGTAGTACACCGCTCGTTCAGCCACACTATATAGCATTCTGTGTACTGTTCTGTGTCTGCTGGGAACAGTAGTACACCGCTCGTTCAGCCACACTATATAGCATTCTGTGTACTGTTCTGTGTCTGCTGGGAACAGTAGTACACCGCTCGTTCAGCCACACTATATAGCATTCTGTGTACTGTTCTGTGTCTGCTGGGAATAGTGGTACACCGCTCGTTCAGCCACACTATATAGCATTCTGTGTACTGTTCTGTGTCTGCTGGGAACAGTAGTACACCGCTCGTTCAGCCACACTATATAGCATTCTGTGTACTGTTCTGTGTCTGCTGGGAACAGTAGTACACCGCTCGTTCAGCCACACTATATAGCATTCTGTGTACTGTTCTGTGTCTGCTGGGAACAGTAGTACACCGCTCGTTCAGCCACACTATATAGCATTCTGTGTACTGTTCTGTGTCTGCTGGGAACAGTAGTACACCGCTCGTTCAGCCACACTATATAGCATTCTGTGTACTGTTCTGTGTCTGCTGGGAATAGTGGTACACCGCTCGTTCAGCCACACTATATAGCATTCTGTGTACTGTTCTGTGTCTGCTGGGAACAGTAGTACACCGCTCGTTCAGCCACACTATATAGCATTCTGTGTACTGTTCTGTGTCTGCTGGGAACAGTAGTACACCGCTCGTTCAGCCACACTATATAGCATTCTGTGTACTGTTCTGTGTCTGCTGGGAATAGTGGTACACCGCTCGTTCAGCCACACTATATAGCATTCTGTGTACTGTTCTGTGTCTGCTGGGAACAGTGGTACACCGCTCGTTCAGCCACACTATATAGCATTCTGTGTACTGTTCTGTGTCTGCTGGGAACAGTGGTACACCGCTCGTTCAGCCACACTATATAGCATTCTGTGTACTGTTCTGTGTCTGCTGGGAACAGTAGTACACCGCTCGTTCAGCCACACTATATAGCATTCTGTGTACTGTTCTGTGTCTGCTGGGAACAGTAGTACACCGCTCGTTCAGCCACACTATATAGCATTCTGTGTACTGTTCTGTGTCTGCTGGGAACAGTAGTACACCGCTCGTTCAGCCACACTATATAGCATTCTGTGTACTGTTCTGTGTCTGCTGGGAATAGTGGTACACCGCTCGTTCAGCCACACTATATAGCATTCTGTGTACTGTTCTGTGTCTGCTGGGAATAGTGGTACACCGCTCGTTCGCCACTGTATAGCATTGTGCTCTGTGTCGCTGCTGGGAATAGTGGTACACCGCTCACCCGTCACTGTATAGCATTGTGCTCTGTGTCGCTGCTGGGAATAGTGGTACACCGCTCACCCGTCACTGTATAGCATTGTGCTCTGTGTCGCTGCTGGGAATAGTGGTACTGTATAGCATTTCTGTACTGCCACTGTACTGCTGCCAGTCAGCGTGTACTGTAAGGATAAGTGAAATGAGGAAGAAATCCGGTGAAAGAGGGAGGGGCAAGGGAAGAGGTGTTTCCCCTGACGGTTCACGTACAGGCCACAGGGGAGCACCCAAGAAAACCCACTCAATACCGCCCATGTTGTCCAGGACAACAACCCTCACAAATCCAAAAGAACAGGACCAGATAATTACTTGGATGACCTCTCAAGCGTCCAGCAGTGGGTTAAGCAGCACCAGCACATCACGCACGAGGTCCGAGTCCTCAGCCAGTTACAAGGAGCCAGTGGGCACAAAGCTGACACAACCGGCAGCGACACCACGCACACAACTGCCAGATAACCAGTCCGATGAATTACCTCAGGACACAATGGGGTATTCGCAGGAGCTATTCCCAGCCCAACAAACTTCCACCTTTCAAAGGTCAATGGAGGAACAGCCAGAAATGTTGTGCCTGGATTCACAACCGTTAACTGTGGGAAATGCACCGCGCACTGAAATACAAGGCGAGTCCGAAGAGGACTCGGAAACCCAAATCCCAGAGCAATTTGGGCAGGAGGGGTTGCAATTGCAGGAGGTCGGCCGACAAGATCTGGAAGACGACGTTGGAGTGTGCTGCGCAGAGGTTGTTGTGGGGAGCTCTACTCCACGGCGGTGGCCCACAATGACATATGACGAGTTTGAGGAGATGGAAGAGGAGGGTATGGACAATGTGGACAGAGACCCAGATTTTGTTTGTGAACGAGAACATCGCCGTCGTAGCAGCAGCACAGATGAGTCTGTTGAAGAACACACTGCTGCACGAGTTCGCCTTGTGCCACAAGGTAGGCGGCGCGCAATTTCAGGCACCACAAGCGTGGAAGTTCAAGTGAGAGGCAAAAGAGGAGCAAACAGAAATCGCCAGCAAGGAGGCAGGTGCTCCAAAGTCTGGGCTTTCTTTGAAGACTGCACTGAGGATGTTACCATGGCGATTTGCAAGGTGTGCAAGACCCGCCTGAGCAGGGGGAAAAATATTAACAACCTCTCCACCACCAGCATGAGCCGTCACATGCTATCCAAACATCCCACTCTTTGGGCAAACGCGTCAGGACAGGGTACCAGAAACAACACTGCCTCCCTTGGGTTCACCAGACTCACCACCAGACCCGCCTCAGCAGCAGCAGTAGCCCAGCCATTGCGTGGTTCACAACATTCACAAACATCAGACGACGCTGACACTGTCACTTTCCGGAGTAGTGCTCTTGAGGTCTCCCAGTGTTCATCAAACACAACAACCAACAGCCCTTCCGTGTGCAGCGCTACGGTTCAGTTGTCTGTGTCGGAGATGTTTGAGCGCAAGAGGAAATTGCCAGCAAATGACCCCCGGGCCGTGGCAGTAACAGCCAGCATAGCCAAGCTTCTGGCCTGCGAAATGCTGCCATATCGATTGGTGGAGACAAACAGCTTCAAGGGCATGATGTCAGTGGCCATCCCACGTTACGTGGTTCCCAGCCGCTACCACTTTGCGCGCTCTGCAGTGCCTGAGTTGCATGAGCACGTGGTCAGCAAAATAACCCGAAGCTTGAAGAATGCCGTTGCCTGCAAGGTTCACCTCACCACTGACACCTGGACGAGTGCGTTCGGCCAGGGTCGATACATCTCCCTTACCGCGCACTGGGTGAACCTTGTGGAGCCTGGCAGCGATTCCTCACCTGCTACGGCACGGGTGTTGCCCACGCCACAAACAGCTGCACCGCCGTCCCTCCCACTGGATAACAGCAGCACCTACCTCTCTGACTCCTTCTCCTCCAACGCATCTCAAAGCTGTACCTCATCCGGAAACGCTAACCCAGCAGCAGTAGGATCGTGGAAGCAGTGCAGCACAGCTGTTGGCATGCGTCAGCAAGCGTTGCTGAAGCTAATCTGCCTTGGGGATAAGCAGCACACAGGGGAGGAAATTTGGAGGGGAATAAAGGAACAGACGGATTTGTGGCTGGCACCGCTGGACCTGAAACCGGGCATGGTTGTGTGTGATAATGGGAGTAATCTCATTCGCGCTTTAAGGTTGGCTAAGCTGACACACATCCCTTGCCTGGCGCACGTGATGAACCTAGTAGTTCAGCGGTTCCTGAGGACATACCCAGGCGTGCCCGATCTGCTGTTGAAGGTGCGTCGAGTGTCCAAACATTGTAGAAATTCCAGTACTGCTTCGGGGGCACTCGCCAAGATGCAGGAGCGCTTCAATCTCCCCCACCATCGCTTGCTGTGTGATGTCCCTACGCGCTGGAATTCTACGCTGCACATGCTAGCCCGCTTTTGCGAGCAGAAGAGTGCAGTGGTCCAGTACATGACGGCGCAGTACCGAGGCGCATCCGGCCAGCTGCCAAGCTTCTGTGGATCCGATTGGGCCAACATGTTGGACCTCTGCCAAGTCCTCCAAAATTTTGAGCAATCCACGTTGCTTGTGAGCAGTGACAACTCTTCAGTCAGCATTACCATACCACTGCTGTGTTTACTGAAGAGGTCGATGTTAAAAATCAAGGAAACAGCTGTCATGATGCAACTGGGGGAATCTGAAGGAGAAAACGATCAGCGTGATGGTACCAACATCAGGCCATCCGCCTCAGGGAACGCTGGCCCCAGCAGCTATGACGAAGAAGAGGAGGAGGAACAGCTGGAGTTGGAGCAGGAATTTCATGCCACCACTGACGAGGGCCAGAGCGGTGCACGTTGGACTTCCACAATTCAACGCGAATGGTCAGCAGAAGCAGACCAGGAGGAAGGTGACGACTATGATGCATCACAACAACTATCACAACGCTCACAAGAGGATGATGAGGATTCTGGTAGGACTCTGGCACACATGGCTCAATTCATGCTAGACTGCATTGAACGTGACCCACGCATTGTGCGCATTCTGGACAACACCAATTACTGGGTTTATACCCTTCTGGATCCACGGTACAAACACAATGTTCCAAAACTGCTTGAAGAAAGAGTCAGACAGGTCAAAATGGAAGAATACCAGCAGGCCCTTGTGGAGACTTTAGAGAGGAGATTGACATCCTCCCCCTCCTCTAGCCAGTTGTACGCAGACAGACTGACTTCCGCAAACCCAGGACGACCAGGAGGGCAGCAAACAACGCAAGCCGCAGCTAGTACCCAAAAGGGAATGGTATCGGCAGTGTCCTTGGAGTGGGAAAATTTTCTGACACCCATGCAGCCGCAGCCCACTGAACAGCAAGCGTGCAGATCCACCTCCAACACCGATCGCCTGGAGAAGATGGTCAAGGACTACATGTCAGATGGCGTAGCTGTGTCGAACCATCCATCTGCACCCTTCAACTATTGGGTATCGAAGCTAGACACCTGGCACGAACTGGCAATGTACGCAATAGAGGTGCTGGCTTGCCCGGCAGCCAGCGTTATGTCGGAACGCTGTTTCAGTGCTGCCGGAGGCATCGTCACAGATCGGCGTATCCGCCTCTCTACAGAAAATGCAGACCGTCTGACTCAAATTAAAATGAATCAATCCTGGATTGGAAATGACTACGCAACACTCCAGGACCCCAACCAAGTAACATGACCAATGAACATCTGGGATGGTGTTGCGTTTCCGGGCCCTGTTTATTGAACCTCTCATCTGTATTACATTTATGACTGCATGGCGGCAAAAAGCATTGCTGCTATATCCGCACGCTTTTTGTCCACATGCAAGGCCTGGGTTGTTGTGTCTCACAAAGCGTGGCCTTCTCCTCCTGCGCCTGCTCCTGTTCCATCACGTCTGCTGCTGCTGGGTTAGCGTTGCCGCGTGGTCCCTGTTTATTGAACCACTTATCTTTATTACATTTATGACTGCATGGCGGTACAAAGCATGCTATCCGCACGCTTCTTGCCCTCATGCAAGGCCTGGGTTGTTGTGTCTCACAAAGCGTGGCCTTCTCCTCCTGCGCCTGCTCCTGTTCCATCACGTCTGCTGCTGCTGGGTTAGCGTTGCCGCGTGGTCCCTGTTTATTGAACCACTTATCTTTATTACATTTATGACTGCATGGCGGTACAAAGCATGCTATCCGCACGCTTCTTGCCCTCATGCAAGGCCTGGGTTGTTGTGTCTCACAAAGCGTGGCCTTCTCCTCCTGCGCCTCCTCCTGTTCCATCACGTCTGCTGCTGCTGGGTTAGCGTTGCCGCGTGGTCCCTGTTTATTGAACCACTTATCTTTATTACATTTATGACTGCATGGCGGTACAAAGCATGCTATCCGCACGCTTCTTGCCCTCATGCAAGGCCTGGGTTGTTGTGTCTCACAAAGCGTGGCCTTCTCCTCCTGCGCCTGCTCCTGTTCCATCACGTCTGCTGCTGCTGGGTTAGCGTTGCCGCGTGGTCCCTGTTTATTGAACCACTTATCTTTATTACATTTATGACTGCATGGCGGTACAAAGCATGCTATCCGCACGCTTCTTGCCCTCATGCAAGGCCTGGGTTGTTGTGTCTCACAAAGCGTGGCCTTCTCCTCCTGCGCCTCCTCCTGTTCCATCACGTCTGCTGCTGCTGGGTTAGCGTTGCCGCGTGGTCCCTGTTTATTGAACCACTTATCTTTATTACATTTATGACTGCATGGCGGTACAAAGCATGCTATCCGCACGCTTCTTGCCCTCATGCAAGGCCTGGGTTGTTGTGTCTCACAAAGCGTGGCCTTCTCCTCCTGCGCCTGCTCCTGTTCCATCACGTCTGCTGCTGCTGGGTTAGCGTTGCCGCGTGGTCCCTGTTTATTGAACCACTTATCTTTATTACATTTATGACTGCATGGCGGTACAAAGCATGCTATCCGCACGCTTCTTGCCCTCATGCAAGGCCTGGGTTGTTGTGTCTCACAAAGCGTGGCCTTCTCCTCCTGCGCCTCCTCCTGTTCCATCACGTCTGCTGCTGCTGGGTTAGCGTTGCCGCGTGGTCCCTGTTTATTGAACCACTTATCTTTATTACATTTATGACTGCATGGCGGTACAAAGCATGCTATCCGCACGCTTCTTGCCCTCATGCAAGGCCTGGGTTGTTGTGTCTCACAAAGCGTGGCCTTCTCCTCCTGCGCCTGCTCCTGTTCCATCACGTCTGCTGCTGCTGGGTTAGCGTTGCCGCGTGGTCCCTGTTTATTGAACCACTTATCTTTATTACATTTATGACTGCATGGCGGTACAAAGCCTGCTATCCGCACGCTTCTTGCCCTCATGCAAGGCCGGGGTTGTTGTGTCTCACAAAGCGTGGCCTTCTTCTCCTCCTGCGCCACCCTCCTCCTGTTCCATCACGTGTGCTGCTGCTGGGTTAGCGTTACCGGTCCCTTTTCCTGGAACCTCTTATATGTATTACATTTATGACTGCATGCCGACAAAAAACATGTTACCTGTGCAAAGAAAACAGACATTTCCCGCATTTAAAAGACAGTTTTCCCTTTGAAACTTTAAAATCGATTTTCTCAAAAACTATAAGCTCTTTTTGCTAATTTTTTTTTCCTCTTGTACCCACTCCCAAGGTGCACATACCCTGTAAATTTGGGGTATGTAGCATGCAAGGAGGCTTTACAAACCACAAAAGTTCGGGTCCCCATTGACTTCCATTATGTTCGGAGTTCGGGTCGAACACCCGAACATCGCGGCCATGTTCGGCCTGTTCGGCCCGAACCCGAACATCTAGATGTTCGCCCAACACTAGTGGCAGTGAGAGGTGTTTTGAGGGGTTCCAGCCTTGTTTGTAGCTTAAATAAGGCTGTTCCCCGCTTAATCTGGTCAAACCCGCAGTCGGGAACCGTATACGCAGGCGTGCCGCGGGCCGGTTCTTGACAGTAATACTCACAAACACAGGTTATCACCTAGGCAACCACTCATTAGGCAGGTGAGGAGATTAGACCTGTCCTCACTCAGGATTAAGAAGTCGCTCTCTGTAGATAGGAAGAAAGGGGGTAGATCACCCCTCCACCTGGGGTGGACTCAAATATATTGGTAGGTGAACAGAGGCGCCAGAAGGATAAAAGTACATAACATTTTTAAAAAATTGCTGGGAGGAAGTGGTGGACTCGCCTCCGTTAAAGCAGACACCAAGGACTGTAAATATATAGATATACACATTTATTGAAAATACCCCAAAGATGCAACGCGTTTCGCGGGCACAGCCCACTTCTTCAGGCAATCAGCAGGGGATAAACAACAGCAATTCAGTTATAGCAAGCAGAGCACCTCTGTGAACAAAAATTTATTTTCAATAAATGTGTATATCTATATATTTACAGTCCTTGGTGTCTGCTTTAACGGAGGCAAGTCCACCACTTCCTCCCAGCAATTTTTTAAAATTTTATGTACTTTTATCCTTCGGGCGCCTCTGTTCACCTACCAATCTATAGATACTATGAATAGTGGTAATCATTAACAAACTGTTCCCCATTCCCTTCTTGCGCCTCTGACACTGTGGTTCCCATTGGCAGGTTTTGGGGCACCTTATCAATTGTTAGGTATAGAGTGCTTGGGGGGCCCCATTGTAAAACTTGCATCAGGGCCCACAGCTCCTTAGCTACGCCACTGGGAGTAGACTACACGGGAGGTAAGTATGACTTGTGTTTATTTTGACTTTTAATTTTCAGTTCAGTTTCTCTTTCAGCCGAGCCATGTCAGGCTTAAAGAGAAACTCTGACCAAGAATTGAACTTCATCCCAATCAGTAGCTGATACCCCCTTTCCCATGAGAAATCTATTCCTTTTCACAAACAGACCATCAGGGGGCGCTGTATGACTGATATTGTGGTGAAACCCCTCCCACAAGAAACGCTGAGTACATACTGCTGGCAGTTTCCTGTCTGTGAACCTTGCTGCATTGTGGGAAATAGCTGTTTACAGCTGTCTCCAACTACCAAAAAACCATGCAGCAGCTACATCACCTGCCAGCAGTAAAAATGTCACCATGTAATAAATGTCAGAATGTAAATCAGGGAGAGGAAAGATTTTACAATGGGCAAACACTGACTAAATCATTTATACATAATTATTGTAAAAATGAAGCACTTTTTTATGACATTATTTTCACTGGAGTTCCTCTTTAAGGATTTGGCTGCAGAAATCTGCAGCATGCTGTCTGGATTCGCAGCGCCGTGCAATCTGCTTGGCACTCCATTGAACAGACAGGCAGTGTTTCCCCGTTTCTTTTGCTGCAAATCTGTTTATAGTGGAAACCCGGCCTTTACCTGATGCACTTGTCCTGGGCTCACCACCATCCTTGACTCACTCAGCAGCAACCGCGCTGGTAGACTGACTCACCTTCCACACAGGAGGGGCAGTAGAGAGCTGGAGGAGGAGACTGGATGACTCCTGTGGTGTCACCCTGTGTGCTACTGCAAAGTGAGCTGCCTGATAGAGGCAGTGTATGCTGGGTATGAATGCCGGTCACAAGTCACATGACCATTGCCTTGGTGCAGAAGGATAAAATAAATATTGGGTTTTGTTAATTTAGCCAAAAAATGTATTGTATAGATGGGAGGAGTCCTAATACTCTGTCCAACCAGTGTGCAGGAGGGGTCAGGCCTCCGTGCTGCCTGTAGATGTAGGACCCCTATTGCGAAAATCATACAATTTAAAATACCTGTAAACACATACAAATAAGAAGTACGTTTCTCCCAGAGTAAAATGAGCCATAAATGACTTTTCTCCTGTGTTTCTGTCACTTACAGTAAGTAGTAGGAATCTGACAGAACTGACAGGTTTTAGACTAGCTCATCTCCACACGGGGGCTTCTCAAGGTTTTGTTTATTTTCAAAAGCACTTCGTGAATTGCAGTTGCTGTGTTCAACTGCCAAAGAAATTGTGCGGTGAGCAGGGAGGCTGGTTGGCATCATTGTATAGCTCCTTTTCAGGGAATGTCTTAATAAAAAATAAAAGCCTTGCTGAGAATCCCCCATGAAGAGATGGCCTACTCCAAAGCCTGCTGGTTCTGTCAGATTTCTACTACCTACTGTAAGTGACAGCAACATAGGAGAAAAGTAATTTATGGCTCATTTTACTCTGGAAGAAACATAGTTCTTATTTGTATATGTTTAAATGTATTTCAATTCTTCGCCATAATGCCCCTTTAAAGACGATAGTAGTTCTAAATTGCCTGCAAATTGTATGCAGCCATTTAAAATCAGGAGGTAGTGATCTGATCGTCCCACTTTTGATTTGCATACGATTTGCTTTACATTTTCATGCAAGCTGGAATTGGTTGCACCCCATTGAGCTTCTCTCACATATGGATGGACAGCCAGGAGACAGATATAGATGCCTGTCACATAAAGCTGGGAGTGTGGAGTTTGTCCCTGTGTGCCCTGCCCCCCCCCTCCCCCTCCTGTTTGTGAAGTTATAGAAGTAAGTTGTGTTTACACTGCGTATTGCTCTGCAGGACATTCTGATCTCCAGCTCTAGAGGTGACACCGGAGGAAATGCTGTGGCCATGAACAGTGATCACTGCCATCATGTACGATATGCCAGGACACTGCCATTCACAAGCACAGGAAACCTGCACAGCAAGGACATTGACAGTGATAACAGCCCGACAGGAAGTCCAACCCTTTCTCATGCTATGAGAAAATAAAAATGCTTGAAGCTGAGTATTTAAAAAAAATGCATTTAAATTACCACTAATGGGAGTATTAGGGAGTGTTTCTCTCACTTTGTTTTAACTTTTTCCAAAAGTATTTTTTTATACATTTTTCATAATCAGAGATGGCTTTGCCACCCCTCTCCCCCAGAGACCTGTACTGCAGCAAACTGTCATTTTACCAAGTTTAATTACTTCACCACTTAGGTGTTTTCCCCTTATGGACCAGAGCAATTTTCACCTGTCAGCGCTCCTTCCATTCATTCGCCTATAACTTTATCACTACTTATCACAACAAAATTATCAATATTTAGTTTTTTTCGCTACCATTTAGGCTTTCTTTGGGTGGTACATTATGGTAAGCATTATTTCATTCTAAATACATTTTAAAACAAGTAATAAGAAAAAAATAGAAAAAAAATAATTATACCTCAGTTTTCAGCCATTATAGTTTTAAAATAATATATGCTACTGTAATTAAAATCCACGTATTTTATTTGCTCATTTCTCCCGGTTATGACACCATTTAAATTTTGTCCCTATCACAATGTATGGTGACAACATTTTATGTGGAAAAAAGGTGTATTTTTTTCAGTTTTGCATCTGTCACTAATTACAAGCCCTTATTTGCAAACATAACAATATTATGGGTATATGATCTACATTTAAAAAAAAGTTGAGTCCCTAAGGTAACTATTTATGTATTTTTTAAAATGTCATTTTTTTTATATGCAAATAGTTTCTTTTGGTCACTATGGTAGAATGGTGGAAGTAAGGGGTTAATTTTAATGGGAGATGTAGGTACTTTCTATTTAAAAAAAATTATGTAGGTGTAATTTTACTATTTGACCACAAGATGTGCTCACGCTTTATCTTCCGGTGCGTACTGTTAGTACGCCAACAGGAAGTTAGAGTGTTTTTGTTACTGTGTTTATTACAATGACCGCAGCCATCTCATTGATGTCAGAGATTATTCACACAGGAACTTAGATCAATGAATGAGAACTGCGTTTCTATTCACTGATCTCCCCACTAATGGGCGGCGACGAGAACGCACCTGGGTTGTGAACACGGGAGTGAGTGGGAGTGCGCAGCAGTGGTAGACGAATATATATGTCCCTGGGACTTAACTATTTGACATTCCTGGACGTGAAACTCACGCCCAGGAAGCCATGTGCGCTCCTGCGCGCTCCCGGCCCGCGGTTTGGTAGCCAGCGAATCAGTGAATCGGGCAACGGTGCCCGATCACTGATTTCTCTCCCCTGCAGAAAAAGCGACAGCTTCTCTCGGAAGCCTAGCTTTTTCTGCTTCCAATTTCCCCTACGTCACTCTAAGCGTACGTGTTACGCTTAGAGTGACGTCACTGTAAACAAACTCATAGCTGCCATCTTGTGGCCAAAAAGTAAACTACAGCTAAATGTTAAATAAAAATAAAAATACACATATTTACTAAAACAAATACAATTTAAATCCCACCCTCCCAAAAATACCCACATAAAATGTTTAATTGAAAAAAAAAACAAAAAAACATTACAATTAAAAAAAACAACACAAATATTTACCTAAGGGTCTAAACTTTTTAAATATCAATGTAAAGATGAAATATTTCAATTTTTTTTATTATAAGCTTGTAAATAGTGATGAGTACAAAACGGAAAAAATGCACTTTTATTTCCAAATAAAATATTGTCGCCATACATTGTGATAGGGACATAATTTAAACGGTGTAATAACCGGGACATATAGGCATATGCAATACGTGAGTTTTAATTATGGAGGCATGTTTTATTTTAAAACTATAATTGGCGAAAAGTGAGAAATAATGATTTTTTGCCGTTTTTTTTTTATTCTTCCTTTTAAAATGCATTTACAGTAAAGTGGCTCTTAGTAAAATGTACCCCCCAAAGAAAGCCTAATTGGTGGCGGAAAAAACAAGATATAGATCAGTTAATTGTGATAAGTAGTGATAAAGTTATAGGCTAATGAATGGGAGGTGAACATTGCTCGGATGCATAAAGTGAAAAACGACTGAATGCGAACTGGTTAAGATGAAGTCCTGTGGCATGTAGATATACTGCACTTGGTGCAATAACTAGTTAAAAATATATATTGTTTAGATGCGTTTTCTCAAAAACTACAAGGTCTTTTTGAAAAATATTTTTGACTTGTTCCTACTATTCTCCCTAACATGTCCAGCAAATTTGCTGACGCTAGCATTGCATGGATGCTAAATTCTGCGGCATGGACTGCCATGTATATGATGGAATTTGGAATTGTTTGACAGAAGTCAGAATTCTGTCGGTTTCAGAAATTGGCGATTGCAACCATCGCTAGTACCCAGGAGGATTCCTGATTTAGACAAAATAATCTGCAGAGGGGTATTGGACTGTTCCAGTTAAATTAGTCACTTACCCATAAATCTAAATCACTTAAATACCTTCAGGAAATTACAAATGATGAGTTACATGACAAACCTAGAGGAGGGATTGTTTAGGAAAAAACTTACTGAATATGAAAAACGTTCCTCAGGGAAGGAGAGCCGTGTCTTGGCTGTATTTAGGTGCAAGAGGCTCCCTTCAACACCCATGTAACATGGGGACTCAAATTCAGACAACAAATAACCAGAGACAATTGCTTCTCTGCAATATAGAAAGTTTGGTTCCCCTGTGACAATTAAACACCTTTTGAACCCCCAGCGAACAAGAAAACACTGAAAATAATGTTGATGGTACTTTTTCACCAACATTTGAGTACTTTTTAAGTTGTAAAATGTTGAAAAGTTATTTTAAAGATAAGATGATAAATTATCCCCTAGGAGAAAACTTAGGAGAAAGTGAATTGCATATGGACCTTTGGCCCATATGCAATTAACATTTTCTCCTGAGTTATCACCTAGGAGATAATTTTTCATCTTATCTTTAAAATAACTTTTCAACATTTTACAACTTAAAAAGTACTCAAACGTTGGTGAAAAAGTACCATCAAAATTAATTTGAGTATTTTCTTGGTGCAAAAATAATTCTTAGCAAAAAGTTCCCTGCCAAAGAAAGCCTAATTGGTGGTGAAAAAAAAACAAGATATAGATAGTTTCGTTGTGATAAGTAGTAATAAAGTTATAGGCGAATTAATGGAAGGAGTGCTGACGGGTGAAAATTGCGCTGTTTTTTTAAGGGGGAAAACCCTTTGAGGTGAAGTGGTTAAAAGGTGTTTTATGACAAGGGCCCATGTGCAATTAACTTTTTCTCTTAGTGTTGAGCTGAAATTTTCGAAATTTCGCGTTACTATAATTACGCATGTGAAATTTGCTATTACGATGCGAAATTATGGTAGCGTAATTGCCATTAAAATCGTAATTGAAAATACCGTAAGCGTAATTTTCAGCGCGTAATTTCGCGTTTCGTTCATAACGTAATTTCGCATTAAACCATAACGTAATTTCGCATTTCCTCGTAATTTCGCGAATTTCGTAATTACTTGTTAGCAGGGTTGCTCGCGAATTTTCGCCAAAGGCATTTTCGATGCGAAAATTCCATTTTCGGGTTCGCTTAATTTTCACGAAATTTAGCTTATTTTTTTTGCGCGTTTTCGTCTGCATGGCGAATTTTGATGCGAAATACCACTACATGGCAAATTTTATATGCGTAACGCGAAAACGACGCGAAAATTAACGCTTACAGTAATATGAACTATCGCGAAATTACGTTATGTAACGACGCTTACAAACGGTTGCATGCAAGGCAAACGTAATTTCGCGATACCCACTGTAATGCGAGAATTACGCGAAAAATTACGCTTACGCGGAATTTCGCTAAATCCTTCTTCATTACGATTATGTACTTACGGCCATAATCGTAATTACACTAATTACGCGAAATTTCGCGAAATCGTAATTAAGTCATTACGCTCATCTCTACTTAGGAGATAATTTTTCATCGTCTATTTACACAGCACTTTGCAATTGAAAAAGTATCTAAAACTAGGTAAAAGAGAACTATCGAAACAATTTTTTTGTTTGCTGGGGATTTAAAAGGCAATTTATTGACGACAAGTTTTAAAATATCATAGAGGAGACAACTCAAGAGAAAAAGTGAATTGCGTACGGGCCCTTCTGGAGTAATAGGGCAGAGAGAGGCTCAACTAGGTTTAGAAGTCTCTGAGGAGCAGAGGAAGCGCCGTCTGGCTTTCTACTTCTTCTTTATTCCCCCTTCTTTACTTTCTTTGGGTACTTGGCATCAGGTTAGTGAGAGATTATTAGTGCTTTTTCATTTTTAAATAATGATATCTTTATTTTTTGCAAACAATGATGGGACCAGCCCGTTGATAAAGAACCTCACAGACGGCTGGTGTGTTTGTCAAGGAATGGAAAGACAGAGAGCCTGTGTTCTGCTCAATGCCTGGAGACACTGCGCTGCCGGCCTCCCCACAATGGGCCAAACAGAGCAGAAAACGTTTCCTGTTAGATCTCTGTCAGAGTCGAGATTCACATAATTACAGAAGCAGATTGGTGACCGTATGATTAGACATAACGCAAGCTGCATACACACGATCCACGAATGTCATTGGTAGAGAAAGATCGTTGACTAACGACCGACTTCCACCAACAACGATTCCTAAACAATTCCTTCTGATTGCAAACAATTCTCAACGAAGGCCACCAACCCAATTGCTGTAAATGACATGGTTGCACAGGTACTTCACCGGAAGTGTCATGTTGGGTTGTTTGCTGTAGCGCTTGTTCCACCAGCGGAAAGACTAGAGAACGTTCCGGCAGAGGCCAGCTGCAGAACTCTCATCAGAGCCAAACAATGAGAGAAAAATGAGTGAAATACACCGGCCTGTTACCTTTCAAAGGCCCTATGAGGGAAATTATGTAACCATTTCTATGGCCCATATGCAATTCCCTTTTTCTCATGAGCTTTCTCTCAGGTGATCATTTTTTTATCTCTTTAAATTCATTTTTTAGCATTTCACAATTAAAGACACTGAAGCGAAAAAAAAAACCCTGATGATATAATGAATTGGTTGTGTAATACGGATAATTAATAGAACATTAGTCGCGAAGAAAATAGTGTCATATTTTTGTTTTCAGGTATATAGCTTTTTTTTTTATAACATTGCATCATTCTCTAATAATTGCAGTTTCCACAATACACTCAGCATTTTAAATGATTTCACACAGCAGGCTAGTGACCCTTTGAACTTTTCTCTGCAGAAAGAAACATAAATAAAGAAGAAACAATGAGAGACAGTTGAAGTTTCTTAAAGGGAACCAGAGATGAAGTACCCTTGTGTATTTTACCATATATATCAGTAAGAACATTAGAGAAAACACTTACCCTGCTCTCTGTTTCATTTTCACTGCTAAAAGTGTCTGTTATCATCTGTGATAAGAATCCTGGACTGAGCATTCAGTCTGGCTTTGCAGGGAATGATTATAGCTGAGTCATTATAGCAGAGCCACAAGGGGGCAGGCTTGGGCTTGAAAAGACACCACAGAAGACAGACTCAGCTATAATCTTTCCGTAGCGAAGCCAGACTGAGTGCTCAGTCGGGGATTCTTATCAGAGGGGATAACAGTCAGATTACACAGAGAACAATGAAACAAAGGGCAGATTAGGTGTTTACTGTCATGTTCCCACTGATTTATAAGGTAAAATACAAGAGGGTGCTTCGTCTCTGGTTCTCTTTAACTCTTCCTGTACTGGAAACAATATGAGACTCATATCTGTGCTAATAATGTTTTATTTCCTAGCAGTTCTACTCATACAAATCATTATATCATAAGTTTATTTTCACTTCAGATTCCCTTTAAAAAGTACTGACAGTAGTAGAAAAAGTACTACCAAAGTAATTTCGTGTATTTCCTTTCTCGCTGTTAGTTTAAAAGGCAGTTTATTGACAAGGTGTGAAACAAGTTGGGTTGTTCAGCATCACCGAGAATCATCATTTCTGGGTATTTTTAGAGGGCGTTCGATGCAAACATATTAATTTGTCATTCATTCTTTTCAAATGACTTTTATCTGACCTGTATAAGCAGCTGTCCTGCACGTTAATAAGTAACTATCCTGCAGGAGATGTCATTGCTATAGAAATGTATAATATTAATAATAATAAGAAAAATAAGTAATTTAAAGGATAACTGAAGTGAGAGAGACATGGAGGCTGCCATATTTATTTCCTGTTAAACAATACCAGTTGCCTGGCAGCCCTGCTGACTTATTTGGCTGCCGCAGTGTCTAAATCACACCAGAAACAAGCATGCAGCTAATCTTGCCAGATCTGACAATAATGTCAGAAACGCCTGATCTGCTGCATGCTTGTTCAGGGGCTATGGCTAAACGTATTAGAGGCAGAGGATCAGCAGGACAGCCAGGCAACTGGTATTGCTTAAAAGGAAATAAATATGGCAGCCTCCATATCACTCTCACTTCAGGTGCCCTGTAATGATAAAATAAGCTCTGGGGGTCCTGTTCTTTGGGCGGTATTTGCTTAGCAGGTCCTGATAACAGGATAATGACTCACCTGACCATGCAGAGGTAAGTAGGACAATAATCAGGACCAGCCCGTGGCCTGCCATGCTTCGCCTGGGCATTCTGGTATTCACAGGTGACCCCGTGACCCTTGGGATGACCCCCTGGGTGGCAGTGAGCAGGTTACAGAGTGTCTGTGTGAGTGGGCTCTGATGGCATCTGCCTGTCCCCAGCACTGGGATGAATGATTAGCCAGGACCCAGCGGACCCTCCCTCCTCTCCTGACAAAGGGCTCGTGTTGTCCTCGGGTGCTGCTGTGTCACCCGGTCTCAGGAAACGTCCATCCTTCCAGAGATGCAGCTTGTTTTCCAGGCTGAAGCCCCCCTGATTGGTTGGGGCAGCAGAAAGGGGGGCAGCGTGTGACAATGGCGGTCTGTGAGGGAGAAGAACCCGATGTCCTCTCCGCCGCTCTCACCAATCTGCATGTCTGAGAGAAGGATTAACCACATCCAGCACTCTCCGCAGTCAGACAACAGTCCCCAAACTTAGAGGATTAACCATCCAACACTCTCCGCAGTAACACAACAGTCCCCAAACTTAGAGGATTAACCATCCAACACTCTCCGCAGTAACACAACAGTCCCCAAACTTAGAGGATTAACCACATCCAACACTCTCCGCAGTCACACAACAGTCCCCAAACTGAGAGGAATAACCACATCCAACACTCTCCGCAGGCACACAACAGTCCCCAAACTGAGAGGATTAACCACATCCAACACTCTCCGCAGTCAGACAACAGTCCCCAAACTTAGAGGAATAACCACATCCAACACTCTCCGCAGGCACACAACAGTCCCCAAACTGAGAGGATTAACCACATCCAACACTCTCCGCAGTCAGACAACAGTCCCCAAACTTAGAGGAATAACCACATCCAACACTCTCCGCAGTCAGACAACAGTCCCCAAACTTAGAGGAATAACCACATCCAACACTCTCCGCAGTCACACAACAGTCCCCAAACTTAGAGGAATAACCACATCCAACACTCTCCGCAGTCACACAACAGTCCCCAAACTTAGAGTAATAACCACATCCAACACTCTCCACAGTCACACAACAGTCCCCAAACTTAGAGTAATAACCACATCCAACACTCTCCACAGTCACACAACAGTCCCCAAACTTAGAGTAATAACCACATCCAGCACTCTCCGCAGTCACACAACAGTCCCCAAACTTAGAGGAATAACCATATCCAGCACTCTCCGCAGTCACACAACAGTCCCCAAACTTAGAGGAATAACCATATCCAGCACTCTCCGCAGTCACACAACAGTCCCCAAACTTAGATAAATAACCACATCCAACACTCTCCGCAGTCACGCTACAGTCCCCAAACTTAGAGGAATAACCACATCCAACACTCTCCGCAGTCACACAACAATCCCCAAATTTAGAGGATTAACCATCCAACACTCTCTGCAGTCACACAACAGTCTCCAAACTTAGAGGATTAACCATCCAACACTCTCCGCAGGCACACAACAGTCCCCAAACTTAGAGGAATAACCACATCCAACACTCTCTGCAGCCACACAACAGTCCCCAAACTTAGAGGAATAACCACATCCAACACTCTCCGCAGTCACACAACAGTCCCCAAACTTAGAGGATTAACCATCCAACACTCTCCGCAGTCACACAACAGTCCCCAAACTTAGAGGAATAACCACAACCAACACTCTCCACAGTCAGACAACAGTCCCCAAACTTAGAGGATTAACCACATCCATCCAACACTCACCGCAGACACACAACAGTCCCCAAACTGTATTAACTTTTTTTCATAGGACAGCGTTGTGAGCAAAAAGTTTAAACATTGTAGTTATAGCAACCTGAAAGAGGAAAATAGGTGCGGCGTCAGTTCCCAGATTCTCAGAAAACTCCTAGTGCCTGCTCACTCCTCCGCTTCCAGTTAGTCTGAAGCTGTGATAGGCTATGAGTCAGCAGGGGTGTGACATGTCTACAGCACCTCTATGTCAATAAGTTAGATTATTTTTTTTTGCAGGGGGCCCTATTAAAGCTGGCCTTACACTAGGCCGATTCCCAGCCGATCGACAGCAGATTCGATTACTGGGATCGAATCTGCTGTCAAATCGTTAACATGAACGCTAAATTTCGATTTTGTCCCGAAATAGATCGGTCCCGTTGATCGCTCCGTGCGGGAAACTTTCGTCGATCGCCTGCGGGTAGGGAGCGCATCGCTAGTGGCGGTCGAGTGCCCGACGACCGACGCAATACAGCTGCAATACATTTCCTGCTCCGCCGCCGCGACTCCACAGGTCTCCGCTGTCTTCTTCTCCACGCTGGTCCCCGGGTCCGGCAGGCTTCACTTCTTCTTGTCGTGGCAGGAAGTTTAAACAGTAGAGGGCGCTCTATTGTTTAAACTTCCCCCAGACAGGAAGAAGTGAAGCCTGCCGGACCCGGAGACCAGACCAGAGCGGAGAAGAAGACAGCGGAGACCGGGGGAGTCGCGCCGGCAGGAGCAGGTAATGTATGCAGGGGGGGGGGGGGGGGGTTGCGGCGGCAACACCACCACAGATTGTGAACGGTTGCAGGCTGAAATCAATTCACGATCCCTATCTGATCAGATTCGATCAGAGGGCGATCTATCTGTTGGTCGAATCTGATGGCAAATCGACCAGTGTATGGCTACCTTAAGTCTAGTTACGTCCCTGCCTCTAATCCCTCAACCCTGCCTGTAATAAGAAACCCCTTCTCATTGTTCTTTCATTAAACTTTTTTTATAGACAGAACACACTGCAGAGGGCAAATGCTTTTCATTGCACAGAAAAACTGGACAGTCCAACAGTCAAAGTTCAACAACTCCAACAGTCAGGTAAAAAATGCAGAGAGGACTTTTTTTCCATCAAAAACAAAGCCAAAGTTTTGGGGTCTCCAGGTCCCCTTTTGTCAAAGTAGGAGATAACAATCGGATATTCTCTCTGTGTATCCACTGCCTTGAAAAAAGGGATCTGGTGACAAGTGATAAGCACAAATTTCGCACAATCGTAATTTCGCATTGTGAATCGAAATTACGATGCAAAATCGTAATGCAAAGTTTTGGGTAAATTCATAATTAATTTTCTTTGTAAATGTAATCAGAAACTGTAATTTTGCATAATTTTCATGTAATTTTAGTGCAGAGTTTACCGGTTAGTATCAATGCTCCCATACATGTTATCATCACATCATTTCAAAAGGAAATGTAAAGGAAAAATAGTTTTCTGAGTTTAAAAACTATTTTCCCTTTGCATTTTTTGAAATCAGTTTTCTCAAAAACTTCAAGGTCTTTTTGAAAAATAATGTTTGTCTTGTTCCCACCCTTCTCCCTAAAGTGATTATAAAAATAAAAAACAGATACCTAAAGAGAGGGAAGGCTCTGGGTCCTATAGAGCCGTCCTGTGCTCTTGCCGGTCTCCTCGTTCCCTCGCAGGCTCCTCCTTTAGAATCTTGGACTCCCGAAGACCGGCGGCTCTGTACTGTGCATGCGCGAGTGCACCAGCGAGGGCACTCGCATGTGTGCAGTACGGAGCTGGAAGTCTATGGAATCCCGAGTGATTCTGAAGACTGCTGAAGCCCACCCAACACAGAAGAGAGCAGTCCACAACCAAACGGTTGAGGAATGCTAACGGGGGAGCCTGCGGGGAATGTGGAGACCGGAAGGTGAATGGTAAGGCTCTATAGGGCCCAGAGCCTTCTCTCGCCTTAGGTGAGTATATGTTTTTTATTTGTATTTTCCCTTCAGACTCCCTTTAACATATGCAGCAATTCTGGTGATCATAGCATGTATGGGGGGTTTGCTATTGATCGCGAAAGTTGGCACAAAATTATGCAAACATTATGTGAAATTAGGAAGGAATTACACAAAATCAGTCGAATGTCCAAATTGTAATTACGTATGGGCGAAATTAGTGGATTACCATCATCACTACTCGTGACTCCAAAACTAAAACATTGGCTTTGTTTTCACTTTTGGTGGAACACAGCAATCCTATCTGCATTTGTTACCTTGGTTCAGGCCTCAAACATCAGGAATGTGTTGTTCCTCTGCATCATGGCCTCCTGGAAAAGTTGTGGTGACATACGGGCAACATATGGGCAACCGTAAAGCATATAAATTCCCAATCTGTGGCAGAGTTCTATCATTTTCCGAGAAACTACAACAACCGGGTGTAATACATTGATGGCGTTTTTTCAGTCTGGCTAGTGGTATACAGAGTCTGACAATAGTGGAAGAGTCAAGACTCAAACACCAGGACTGTATTTGGATGCTGTTTGGAGAAGATCTCTGGTTTCCATCGATTCTCATTTGTTCTTTTTTAAGTGTTGCTTCCGTTCTGGAATCACGGAGGAAATCCAGGCAGTGGTCTTCTTTTGGGCTTCATTCCAGCTGTACCGTGGCTGGTACCCCACATCCCTCTCGAGGCTCTTGTAGGAGAAGGTGAACGTGGTGTTCAAGAGGATCAGCAGGTGTCTGGTGAACGGTGGCACAAATCTAAGGAGCGGTCGCAGAAGGAAACTGACCAGCTCCATCAAGGAAGCCACAAAATAGAGCACAGGAAATGGCATGGCCAGACTTTTCTCCACCCCGAGGCCCAGATCCTTGCCCAGTGCGTGGTTCAGGTCTGAGTAGCTCATGTGAGGAGTGTCATCAGTAACATAGTAGAAATTCCCAGCCATCTTCTTGGCTTTCTCTGGATCCATCAAGGCTCGAGCAGCCAACAGGTGGGCCCAGGCAACATTGCCGAGATAAACCGGATTAGTCAAGGCTTCTTTCTTGGAGATGCGATGAAAGACGCCATCGTTGAGGATGGCCTGGTCTAGGTGAATCTGAAGAAACTGAGATCCCTCCCCATAGATGTATGTAGGCCGGAGCGAACAAGTGATCAACTTTTCTCCATTTTGGAGCTGCGAACCATTGGCCTCCAAAACTATCTTCTCTGCCAGGCTCTTGCTGTGTCCGTAGCAGAAGCCCAACTTACTGTTATAGACTGTTTCTTCTGTTCCATTCATAACAGGGTCCCCTCGTTTGTTGGGTCCCACCGCCTCTATACTGCTGGTGTAGATGAAATACTGCACGTTGTTCTGCCGACAAGCCTTCAACAGCTGCTCAGTTCCTGCAAAGCCAAACACACAATATCAATGAAAACTTCTACCCAAAACCTGTAATCCTGAAAATAAAAGCTTATGCAGTAATTTTGGCAATGGTAGACGTCAAAAGACAGGTGGAGCTATAATCAATTATACGAGGAACCAACTTCTCATCATTTCAAACTGCCCACCTGTATGTCTTCCTAAAGATCATTAAAGGACACCTGACTCTGAGCAAAGCTACCTAAGGAAAGCACAGAGGTAAGTTCATGCTAAATCCACACACATCTGTGCGTTGTCCGTTCCTCTCCTGGTTCTCCCTGGTCTTCGTAATCACTGCTTGAAAATTTCGACTTTTGGCTAAAGTAAAATTTTCAGACAGGAAGAGGCGGGCTTGCAGTGATGTTCCCTCTTATCCTCCCATTCCCTCAGACAGGAAGAGGCGGGCTTGCAGCGATGTTCCCTCTTATCCTCCCATTCCCTCAGACAGGAAGAGGCGGGCTTGCAGCGATGTTCCCTCTTATCCCCCCATTCAGTTAGAAAAGGATTAAAGTGACTATGAAGCGTAAATTGAAAGAAAAAACAGATACTTACCTAAGAAGAGAGAAGGCTCTGAGTCCTATAGAGGCTTCCCGCTCTACTGGCGGTCTCCTCGTTCTCCTGCAGGCTCCCCAGTTTGAATCTCCTGGCGCGGGAGACTTTGGCAGTCTTTGGAAGCACTCGGGCTCCCGAAGACCGGCGGCTCTGTACTGCGCATATGTGAGTGCTCGAGAGAGGGAGCTCTCGCGTGTGCGCAGTACGGAGCGGACTGTGTTCGGAACCCTGAGTGCTTCTGAAGACTGCCAAAGTCTCCCAACCAGGAAGAGAGCAGTCTGCGACCAATTGGTCATGGACTGCTAAGGGGGGAGCAAGACTAGTAGTATATCGGTAGAAATACTGATATTCGACTATTGGCCTATCTTATCCTCACCACACACTAACCTTCCCTCCACCTCCGGCAGACGGTAATGCAGCCTCCAGTGGAGGTCACAGGAGGTCCCACGCTAGAGGGGACAGTGTGGCAGCAGGACAGCTGAGTGACTGACCAATAATAGGACAAGGAAACCTGGGTGCCACTATGCTGTCCATGTCATTTTAGCAGCTTGACAGATTTATAGGCATGGTCTATTAAGTTTGTGTGCAACTCTCCTATTTACCGCCTGCACCATCTAGTCAAGTCCCACCACAACTTTGCCGCAGCTATCCTGCCCCCTGTGGTGGAAGCAGAGTCCCTCCACAGCTTTGCCGCTGCTATCCTGCCCCCTGTGGTGGAAGCAGAGTCCCTCCACAACTTTGCCGCCGCTATCCTGCCCCCTGTGGTGGAAGCAGAGTCCCTCCACAGCTTTGCCGCTGCTATCCTGCCCCCTGTGGTGGAAGCAGAGTCCCTCCACAACTTTGCCGCTGCTATCCTGCCCCCTGTGGTGGAAGCAGAGTCCCTCCACAGCTTTGCCGCTGCTATCCTGCCCCCTGTGGTGGAAGCAGAGTCCCTCCACAGCTTTGCCGCTGCTATCCTGCCCCCTGTGGTGGAAGCAGAGTCCCTCCACAGCTTTGCCGCAGCTATCCTGCCCCCTGTGGTGAAAGCAGAGTCCCTCCACAACTTTGCCGCTGCTATCCTGCCCCCTGTGGTGGAAGCAGAGTCCCTCCACAGCTTTGCCGCAGCTATCCTGCCCCCTGTGGTGAAAGCAGACTTACACTACATCTCCGCTGCCGCTATAGGTTAAAATGAGCAGTACATCTGCTGTGTATAAGTATTAAAGATAAATCTCCGCTATCCAAATGGCACAGCCAGTAAATGGGAGAAAGGCATACAAATTTAACAGGCCATGACAATAAATCTGTCAAGGTGCTATGGAGATGACATGGACAGCATAGTGGCACCCAGGTTTCCTTGCCCTATTATTGGTCTGTCACTCAGCTCAGGGGCAAATGCAGGATTTTTAAGGGGGGGATTCCTGAAAGGTCCAGAAGCACTTATGTCCCCGAGTGCTTCCGAATACAGGTGGCTCCATACTGCCCATGCACAAAAGTGTGCTGGCGTATTACGGAGCTGCCTATCTTCGGAAGTACTCAAGGACACGAGTGTTTCTGAGGGCTTCTGGTAGCAGCAAATGTGAACGGGGGACAGCGCTGGAACAACTCCCCAAGAGAGGAACGGGAGATAGACTTAGTTTGGACAATTCAGTGGAATATGCTACATAGTGTCACATAGCGCAAGCGATAGCCATATGATGCAGGGATATATGCATCTGCGGAAGATGGCGGCGCTATATAAATACTAAATAATAATATTTTGCCTCACCAGGATTGCACTTTTATTTAGCTTTCCTGTATGACAAGAAGACACAGTCAGCCAGCACTAGGGGAAGAGGGAAACAAAGGTGAATGAGGGAGGGCTGGTGCACACCAAGAGGGCTTCTGAGCGTTTTTCAAATCAACATTGATTTGAAAAGCGCTTGGCTAATGTTACCCTATGTGGGTGTTCCCACAGCAGCGTTGTGATTTTTTTCAAAATCGCAGGTATACCGCATGTAGCATTTTTTTTGAGTGATTCATTCAGAAATCGCTCTGAAAATCGCACTCACTAATTGCTAGCGATTGCTATTGTGATTTCGGCGTGCACTAGCCCAGAGAGAAGAGGAGTGGAGAGAAATTGAGAATAGCCTGAGATGGAGCATTATCTGTATTGCAGTCCCACATCACACAGAGGCTACTTGCCTGTAATAGGACTCCTGTCCCTGCCAGTCTCTCACACAAGTCAGAAAGCAGCCCTCCTGCATTCTAGGGACTGTCAAAAGATGTTCACCTTGTTTAACAAGATGCAGTCATTATGACATAGGGGAGAGACAGATTTTTGCCCACGGACCCTCCAGGCAAGCTCTGCATCATGCTGTGTATATATACCAGCTTGCCTGCCCTTTAATTGCAGTTTTATCAGCTAGCCTAGTATTTTGCCATACCTCCCAACATTTTGAGATGAGAAAGAGGGACACTTAAGCCACGCCCCTGCCACACCCCTTATCACGCCCCCGTCACAACCCTAGTCACGCATACCATAAAGATTTCCTAAGAAAAATATGTGGTTTTATAATTCAAACCACACTGGTCCTTTCTATCCTGGTTCATTTTCCTTCATATTAACAATTTAAAATTAGTAATATATCAATTTAAAGTATCTCCACAGTATATGTAGCCAGGTGTATAGGTGTCCCCAGTAGATGTAGCCAGGTGTATAGGTCTCCCCAGTATATGCAGCCAGATGTATAGGTCTCCCCAGTATATATAGCTAGGTGTATAGGTCTCCCCAGTATATGCAGCCAGGTGTATAGGTGTCCCCAGTATATGCAGCCAGGTGTATGTGTCCCCAGTATATGCAGCCAGGTGTATAGGTGTCCCCAGTATATGCAGCCAGGTGTATAGGTCTCCCCAGTATATGCAGCCAGGTGTATAGGTCTCCCCAGTATATGCAGCCAGATGTATAGGTCTCCCCAGTATATATAGCTAGGTGTATAGGTCTCCCCAGTATATGCAGCCAGGTGTATAGGTGTCCCCAGTATATGCAGCCAGGTGTATAGGTCTCCCCAGTATATGCAGCCAGGTGTATAGGTGTCCCCAGTATATATAGCCAGGTGTATAGGTCTCCCCAGTATATGCAGCCAGGTGTATAGGTCTCCCCAGTATATATAGCTAGGTGTATAGGTGTCCCCAGTATATGCAGCCAGGTGTATAGGTCTCCCCAGTATATGCAGCCAGGTGTATAGGTCTCCCCAGTATATGCAGCCAGATGTATAGGTCTCCCCAGTATATATAGCTAGGTGTATAGGTCTCCCCAGTATATGTAGCTAGGTGTATAGGTCTCCCCAGTATATGCAGCCAGGTGTATAGGTCTCCCCAGTATATGCAGCCAGGTGTATAGGTGCCCCCAGTATATGCAGCCAGGTGTATAGGTGCCCCCAGTATATGCAGCCAGGTGTATAGGTGCCCCCAGTATATGTAGCCAGGTGTATTGGTGTCCCCAGTATAGCCAGGTGTATAGGTGCCCCCAGGAAGGGAGGCAGCCAGTGAAAGGGAGCTGGTGGCAAAGCGGCGGAGAAGGCGGGAAGTCCCCCCCCCCCTTAACTCACCTTGGTGCTCCCTTTCCTGGCTCTCCCTTCCGGATCAATGTGTCCCCTCCGATGGCTCAGCGGCAGAGTGATAGCGGGCGGAGAGGACTTACCGATGTCCTTCCAGCCGGCAGAGGGAGCTGTGATCTGTGCGCCTCTAGTCTGGTCTTGAGTAGACCAGACTTGCGGCGCACAGATCACAGCTCTCTCCTTCGGCTGCGTAACATCGGTAAGTCCTCCCCGCCCGCTGTCAGCCGCTGCGCCATCGGAGAGAGAGACATTAATCCGGAAAAGAGAGACAGGAAAGGGAGCCCCAAGGTGAGGGAAGGGGGGGAGACTTCCCCCCTTCTCCGCCGCTTTGCCACCAGCTCCCTTTCACTGGCTGCCTCCCTTCCTGCGCAAACAGTCCGCCCCTGCGTCTGACCCCCCAGCCAGCCGGGACACTGGGGGGTCATAGCGGGATAGCGGGAGAGCCCTCCCAAATCGTGCAAGTCCTGACGAAAACGGGACGGTTGGGGACTATGATTTTGCATTGCCTTACAACAACAAACCTGAATACACCAGACACCAGCCCTAAATCACTGAATGAAAGTAGGCCTGGGGGAGATTGCCCCCCAGGTGGAGTGGAGAGACTGAGATAGAGCAGATAGCTATCTGTATTGCAGTCCCACATCACACAGAGGCTACTTGCCTGTAATGTGTCTCCTGTCCCTGCCAGCCAAATCCAAAAAAGCTTTATTGGCAGGACCAAATACATTTAGCATTGCCAAAGCAAAAACAAAACATGAACAACATAGTGGGGAGGATTGTGGGAATAGGGGAATGATATAGGTATACCGTCCATAGGGGTGTGGAGAATGTAAGGGATGGTCAGCCTCTCACACAACTGCAGGCAGCCCTCCTGGAGTTTAGGGACTGTCAAAAACTTTTCAACCTGTGACTAGTGTTGGGCGAACATCTAGATGTTCGGGTTCGGGCCGAACAGGCCGAACATGGCCGCGATGTTCGGGTGTTCGACCCGAACTCCGAACATAATGGAAGTCAATGGGGACCCGAACTTTTGTGCTTTGTAAAGCCTCCTTACATGCTACATACCCCAAATTTACAGGGTATGTGCACCTTGGGAGTGGGTACAAGAGGAAAAAAAAATTTAGCAAAAAGAGCTTATAGTTTTTGAGAAAATCGATTTTAAAGTTTCAAAGGGAAAACTGTCTTTTAAATGCGGGAAATGTCTGTTTTCTTTGCACAGGTAACATGCTTTTTGTCGGCATGCAGTCATAAATGTAATACATATAAGAGGTTCCAGGAAAAGGGACCGGTAATGCTAACCCAGCAGCAGCACACGTGATGGAACAGGAGGAGGGTGGCGCAGGAGGAGAAGGCCACGCTTTGTGAGACACAACAACCCAGGCCTTGCATGAGGACAAGAAGCGTGCGGATAGCATGCTTTGTACCGCCATGCAGTCATAAATGTAATAAAGATAAGTGGTTCAATAAACAGGGACCACGCGGCAACGCTAACCCAGCAGCAGCAGACGTGATGGAACAGGAGGAGGCGCAGGAGGAGAAGGCCACGCTTTGTGAGACACAACAACCCAGGCCTTGCATGAGGTACCGCCATGCAGTCATAAATGTAATAAAGATAAGTGGTTCAATAAACAGGGACCACGCGGCAACGCTAACCCAGCAGCAGCAGACGTGATGGAACAGGAGGAGGCGCAGGAGGAGAAGGCCACGCTTTGTGAGACACAACAACCCAGGCCTTGCATGAGGTACCGCCATGCAGTCATAAATGTAATAAAGATAAGTGGTTCAATAAACAGGGACCACGCGGCAACGCTAACCCAGCAGCAGCAGACGTGATGGAACAGGAGGAGGCGCAGGAGGAGAAGGCCACTCTTTGTGAGACACAACAACCCAGGCCTTGCATGAGGTACCGCCATGCAGTCATAAATGTAATAAAGATAAGTGGTTCAATAAACAGGGACCACGCGGCAACGCTAACCCAGCAGCAGCAGACGTGATGGAACAGGAGGAGGCGCAGGAGGAGAAGGCCACGCTTTGTGAGACACAACAACCCAGGCCTTGCATGAGGTACCGCCATGCAGTCATAAATGTAATAAAGATAAGTGGTTCAATAAACAGGGACCACGCGGCAACGCTAACCCAGCAGCAGCAGACGTGATGGAACAGGAGGAGGCGCAGGAGGAGAAGGCCACGCTTTGTGAGACACAACAACCCAGGCCTTGCATGAGGTACCGCCATGCAGTCATAAATGTAATAAAGATAAGTGGTTCAATAAACAGGGACCACGCGGCAACGCTAACCCAGCAGCAGCAGACGTGATGGAACAGGAGGAGGCGCAGGAGGAGAAGGCCACGCTTTGTGAGACACAACAACCCAGGCCTTGCATGAGGTACCGCCATGCAGTCATAAATGTAATAAAGATAAGTGGTTCAATAAACAGGGACCACGCGGCAACGCTAACCCAGCAGCAGCAGACGTGATGGAACAGGAGGAGGCGCAGGAGGAGAAGGCCACGCTTTGTGAGACACAACAACCCAGGCCTTGCATGAGGACAAGAAGCGTGCGGATAGCATGCTTTGTACCGCCATGCAGTCATAAATGTAATAAAGATAAGAGGTTCCATAAACAGGGACCGGCAACGCTAACCCAGCAGCAGCAGCAGCACACGTGATGGAACAGGAGCAGGCGCAGGAGGAGAAGGCCATGCTTTTTGAGACACAACAACCCAGGCCTTGCATGAGGACAAAAAGCGTGCGGATATAGCAGCAATGCTTTTTGCCGCCATGCAGTCATAAATGTAATACAGATGAGAGGTTCAATAAACAGGGACCGGAAACGCTACACCATCCCAGATGTTCATTGGTCATGTTACTTGGTTGGGGTCCTGGAGTGTTGCGTAGTCATTTCCAATCCAGGATTGATTCATTTTAATTTGAGTCAGACGGTCTGCATTTTCTGTGGAGAGGCGGATACGCCGATCTGTGACGATGCCTCCGGCAGCACTGAAACAGCGTTCCGACATAACGCTGGCTGCCGGGCAAGCCAGCACCTCTATTGCGTACATTGCCAGTTCGTGCCAGGTGTCTAGCTTCGATACCCAATAGTTGAAGGGTGCAGATGGATTGTTCGACACAGCTACGTCATCTGACATGTAGTCCTTGACCATCTTCTCCAGGCGATCGGTGTTGGAGGTGGATCTGCACGCTTGCTGTTCAGTGGGCTGCTGCTGCATGGGTGTCAGAAAATTTTCCCACTCCAAGGACACTGCCGAT
Organism: Hyperolius riggenbachi; assembly: GCF_040937935.1. Classification (NCBI taxonomy): domain Eukaryota; kingdom Metazoa; phylum Chordata; class Amphibia; order Anura; family Hyperoliidae; genus Hyperolius; species Hyperolius riggenbachi. The sequence goes on from NC_090647.1 coordinate 565,308,238, forward strand.
ACCATTCCCTTTTGGGCACTAGCTGCGGCTTGCGTTGTTTGCTGCCCTCCTGGTCGTCCTGGGTTTGCGGAAGTCAGTCTGTCGGCGTACAACTGGCTAGAGGAGGGGGAGGATGTCAATCTCCTCTCTAAAGTCTCCACAAGGGCCTGCTGGTATTCTTCCATTTTGACCTGTCTGACTCTTTCTTCAAGCAGTTTTGGAACATTGTGTTTGTACCGTGGATCCAGAAGTGTATAAACCCAGTAATTGGTGTTGTCCAGAATGCGCACAATGCGTGGGTCGCGTTCAATGCAGTCTAGCATGAATTGAGCCATGTGTGCCAGAGTCCCACCAGAATCCTCATCATCCTCTTGTGAGCGTTGTGATAGTTGTTGTGATGCATCATAGTCGTCACCTTCCTCCTGGTCTGCTTCTGCTGACCATTCGCGCTGAATTGTGGAAGTCCAACGTGCACCGCTCTGGCCCTCGTCAGTGGTGGCATGAAATTCCTGCTCCAACTCCAGCTGTTCCTCCTCCTCCTCTTCTTCGTCATAGCTGCTGGGGCCAGCGTTCCCTGAGGCAGATGGCCTGATGTTGGTACCATCACGCTGATCGTTTTCTCCTTCAGATTCCCCCAGTTGCATCATGACAGCTGTTTCCTTGATTTTCAACATTGACCTCTTCAGTAAACACAGCAGTGGTATGGTAATGCTGACTGAAGAGTTGTCACTGCTCACAAGCAACGTGGATTGCTCAAAATTTTGGAGGACTTGGCAGAGGTCCAACATGTTGGCCCAATCGGATCCACAGAAGCTTGGCAGCTGTCCGGATGCGCCTCGGTACTGCGCCGTCATGTACTGGACCACTGCACTCTTCTGCTCACAAAAGCGTGCTAGCATGTGCAGCGTAGAATTCCAGCGCGTAGGGACATCACACAGCAAGCGATGGTGGGGGAGATTGAAGCGCTCCTGCATCTTGGCGAGTGCCCCCGAAGCAGTACTGGAAGTTCTACAATGTTTGGCCACTCGACGCACCTTCAACAGAAGATCGGCCACGCCTGGGTATGTCCTCAGGAACCGCTGAACTACTAGGTTCATCACGTGCGCCAGGCAAGGGATGTGTGTCAGCTTAGCCAACCTTAAAGCGCGAATGAGATTACTCCCATTATCACACACAACCATGCCCGGTTTCAGGTCCAGCGGTGCCAGCCACAAATCCGTCTGTTCCTTTATTCCCTTCCAAATTTCCTCCCCTGTGTGCTGCTTATCCCCAAGGCAGATCAGCTTCAGCAACGCTTGCTGACGCATGCCAACAGCTGTGCTGCACTGCTTCCACGATCCTACTGCTGCTGGGTTAGCGTTTCCGGATGAGGTACAGCTTTGAGATGCGTTGGAGGAGAAGGAGTCAGAGAGGTAGGTGCTGCTGTTGTTATCCAGTGGGAGGGACGGCGGTGCAGCTGTTTGCGGCGTGGGCAACACCCGCGCCGTAGCAGGTGAGGAATCGCTGCCAGGCTCCACAAGGTTCACCCAGTGCGCGGTAAGGGAGATGTATCGACCCTGTCCGAACGCACTCGTCCAAGTGTCAGTGGTGAGGTGAACCTTGCAGGCAACGGCATTCTTCAAGCTTCGGGTTATTTTGCTGACCACGTGCTCATGCAACTCAGGCACTACAGAGCGCGCAAAGTGGTAGCGGCTGGGAACCACGTAACGTGGGATGGCCACTGACATCATGCCCTTGAAGCTGTTTGTCTCCACCACTCGATATGGCAGCATTTCGCAGGCCAGAAGCTTGGCTATGCTGGCTGTTACTGCTACGGCCCGGGGGTCATTTGCTGGCAATTTCCTCTTGCGCTCAAACATCTCCGACACAGACAACTGAACCGTAGCGCTGCACACGGAAGGGCTGTTGGTTGTTGTGTTTGATGAACACTGGGAGACCTCAAGAGCACTACTCCGGAAAGTGACAGTGTCAGCGTCGTCTGATGTTTGTGAATGTTGTGAACCACGCAATGGCTGGGCTACTGCTGCTGCTGAGGCGGGTCTGGTGGTGAGTCTAGTGAACCCAAGGGAGGCAGTGTTGCTGGTACCCTGTCCTGCCGCGTTTGCCCACAGAGTGGGATGTTTGGATAGCATGTGGCGGCTCATGCTGGTGGTGGAGAGGTTGTTAATACTTTTCCCCCTGCTCAGGCGGGTCTTGCACACCTTGCAAATCGCCATGGTAACATCCTCAGTGCAGTCTTCAAAGAAAGCCCAGACTTTGGAGCACCTGCCTCCTTGCTGGCGATTTCTGTTTGCTCCTCTTTTGCCTCTCACTTGAACTTCCACGCTTGTGGTGCCTGAAATTGCGCGCCGCCTACCTTGTGGCACAAGGCGAACTCGTGCAGCAGTGGGTTCTTCAACAGACTCATCTGTGCTGCTGCTACGACGGCGATGTTCTCGTTCACAAACAAAATCTGGGTCTATGTCCACATTGTCCATACCCTCCTCTTCCATCTCCTCAAACTCGTCATATGTCATTGTGGGGGGCCGCCGCCGTGGAGTAGAGCTCCCCGGAACAACCTCTGCGCAGCTCACTCCAACGTCGTCTTCCAGATCTTGTCGGCCGACCTCCTGCAATTGCAACCCCTCCTGCCCAACTTGCTCTGGGATTTGGGTTTCCGAGTCCTCCTCGGACTCGCCTTGTATTTCAGTGCGCGGTGCATTTCCCACAGTTAATGGTTGTGAATCCGGGCACAACATTTCTGGCTGTTCCTCCATTGACCTTTGAAAGGTGGAAGTTTGTTGGGCTGGGAATAGCTCCTGCGAATACCCCATTGTGTCCTGAGGTAATTCATCGGACTGGTTATCTGGCAGTTGTGTGCGTGGTGTCGCTGCCGGTTGTGTCAGCTTTGTGCCCACTGGCTCCTTGTAACTGGCTGAGGACTCGGACCTCGTGCGTGATGTGCTGGTGCTGCTTAACCCACTGCTGGACGCTTGAGAGGTCATCCAAGTAATTATCTGGTCCTGTTCTTTTGGATCTGTGAGGGTTGTTGTCCTGGACAACATGGGCGGTATTGAGTGGGTTTTCTTGGGTGCTCCCCTGTGGCCTGTACGTGAACCGTCAGGGGAAACACCTCTTCCCTTGCCCCTTCCTCTTTCACCGGATTTCTTCCTCATTTCACTTATCCTTACAGTACACGCTGACTGGCAGCAGTACAGTGGCAGTACAGAAATGCTATACAGTACCACTATTCCCAGCAGCGACACAGAGCACAATGCTATACAGTGGCGGGTGAGCGGTGTACCACTATTCCCAGCAGCGACACAGAGCACAATGCTATACAGTGGCAGGTGAGCGGTGTCCTACTGTTCCCAGGCCCAGCAGACACAGAGTGGAAGTAAACACAATGCTATATAGTCTGGCTGAGCGGTGTACACAGAGTGGCAGTACACACAATGCTATATAGTCTGGCTGAGCGGTGTACACAGAGTGGCAGTACACACAATGATATATAGTCTGGCTGAGCCGTGTACACAGAGTGGCAGTACACACAATGCTATATAGTCTGGCTGACCCGTGTACACAGAGTGTCAGTAAACAATGCTATATATAGCGTGGCTGAGCGAGGTACACAGTGGCAGTACACACAATGCTATATAGTCAGGCTAAGCCGTGTACACAGAGTGTCAGAAAACACAATGCTATATATAGCGTGGCTGAGCGAGGTGCACAGTGGCAGTACACACAATGCTATATAGTCAGGCTGAGCCGTGTACACAGAGTGTCAGAAAACACAATGCTATATATAGCGTGGCTGAGCGAGGTGCACAGTGGCAGTACACACAATGCTATATAGTCAGGCTGAGCCGTGTACACAGAGTGTCAGTAAACAATGGTATATAGTCTGGCTGAGCGGTGTACACAGAGTGGCAGTAAACAATGGTATATAGTCTGGCTGAGCGGTGTACACAGAGTGTCAGTAAACAATGGTATATAGTCTGGCTGAGCGGTGTACACAGAGTGGCAGTAAACACAATGCTATATATAGCGTGGCTGAGCGAGGTGCACAGTGGCAGTACACACAATGCTATATAGTCAGGCTAAGCCGTGTACACAGAGTGTCAGAAAACACAATGCTATATATAGCGTGGCTGAGCGAGGTGCACAGTGGCAGTACACACAATGCTATATAGTCAGGCTGAGCCGTGTACACAGAGTGTCAGTAAACAATGGTATATAGTCTGGCTGAGCGGTGTACACAGAGTGTCAGTAAACAATGGTATATAGTCTGGCTGAGCGGTGTACACAGAGTGGCAGTAAACACAATGCTATATATAGCGTGGCTGAGCGAGGTGCACAGTGGCAGTACACACAATGCTATATAGTCAGGCTAAGCCGTGTAATCAGAGTGGCAGTAAACACAATGCTATATATAGCGTGGCTGAGCGAGGTGCACAGTGGCAGTACACACAATGCTATATAGTCAGGCTGAGCCGTGTACACAGAGTGTCAGTAAACAATGGTATATAGTCTGGCTGAGCGGTGTACACAGAGTGTCAGTAAACAATGGTATATAGTCTGGCTGAGCGGTGTACACAGAGTGGCAGTAAACACAATGCTATATATAGCGTGGCTGAGCGAGGTGCACAGTGGCAGTACACACAATGCTATATAGTCAGGCTAAGCCGTGTACACAGAGTGTCAGAAAACACAATGCTATATATAGCGTGGCTGAGCGAGGTGCACAGTGGCAGTACACACAATGCTATATAGTCAGGCTAAGCCGTGTACACAGAGTGTCAGAAAACACAATGCTATATATAGCGTGGCTGAGCGAGGTGCACAGTGGCAGTACACACAATGCTATATAGCCAGGCTAAGCCGTGTACACAGAGTGTCAGAAAACACAATGCTATATATAGCGTGGCTGAGCGAGGTGCACAGTGGCAGTACACACAATGCTATATAGCCAGGCTAAGCCGTGTACACAGAGTGTCAGAAAACACAATGCTATATATAGCGTGGCTGAGCGAGGTACACAGTGGCAGTAAACAATGCTATATATATAGTGTGGCTGAGAGAGCGGTGTACTACTGTTCCCAGCAGCGACACACAATGACTGGGGGGGGACCCTGGCTAGCGTGGCTGGAGAGCGAACTACCCTGCCTGCCTACCCAAAGCTAAACCCACAGAGAAATGGCGGAGATATGACGTGGTTCGGGTATTTATTTACCCGAACCACGTGACCGTTCGGCCAATCAGAGCGCATTCGGGCCCGAACCACGTGACCCGTTCGGCCAATCACAGCGCTAGCCGAACGGGAACGTTCGGCCATGCGCTCTTAGTTCGGCCATGTGGCCGAACGGTTTGGCCGAGCACCGTCAGGTGTTCGGCCGAACTCGAACATCACCCGAACAGGGTGATGTTCTGCAGAACCCGAACAGTGGCGAACACTGTTCGCCCAACACTACCTGTGACATACCTTATGTAGCTGTCTACATGCAGTCTTTACAATACGGAAAGAGCTGAGTTTTTCCCACAGACCCTGCAGGCAAGCCTCTGTATATTTACCAGCTTGCCTGCTTCAGCGATTTCAGGGAATTTTTTTTAAAGGTACAGGAGTCTCAGGGAGGTGTTCCATACATCCAGAACCCCCGTCTGGATACGCCAATGCAGCTGTCCTGCTGCCACACTGTCCCCTCTAGCTGATCAGCGTAGGACCTCCTCTGACCTCCTCTGGAGGCTGCATTACTGTCTCCCACCTACACATAAAATTTGACGTTACATGCAGGGCCGGATTTTTACTCTTTATCGCCCAAGGCCACTGTCACCCGTTGCCCTCCTTCAGTATAGTTAGCGAGATGACCCCTCCCCCCTTCCCTCTAGTATAGGTAGCCTGATGACCCCTCCCCCCAGTATAGGTAGAAAAATGACCCCTCCCCCTTTCCCTCCCATATAGGTAGCCAGATGACTCCCTCTCAATCCCTCCTCCACTCCCCCCCCCCCCTCCTTCAGTATAGGTAGCCAGCTCGCCTTCACATCGCAGCAGCCATCAGTGTCACTCATTTCTCCATTCATCTCCAGTGCAGAAGCTTCCTCTTCCCCTCTATCTCCAATGCTGCCCAAGTCCATAGCTGCCCGCCACAATGCAAGCGTGCACAGAGAGCTGCACCAGTTTAGCCTGCTGCTTTGCTGCTCTTGCTCCTGTGGTGCCCTAGGCCACGGCCTAGGCGGCCTTGGCCTAAATCCGGCCCCGGTTACATGCCAGCAGGTCAAGTTGGCAGCTACGACAGGGGCCATGGAGACAGGATGCTGATCAGGGGAGGAGGGAGGATCGTGCTGGCCAGACAGGTGTCGCCTCTCTAGCATGCTCTGCTCCCTGCTGTGAATCTCTGGGCCTTCGACAGGCTCCTCCAGAAGTATGGCCACATTTTGTCAGCCTTGTTGCATTCCCTGCTCCTACACCAGTGGAAATATGAGCACATGATCAGCAGTACAGCAAAAATGTTAGACATTTGTGAAAACAAATTGCTGCAAATGAAGCACTGGCCTGTATGACCCTGAGGGTTAAGGGAACGCCAGCATGATAAGGCTTTGACACCCAGAGGTGCTAGGTTGGCACTTTTTTTCCCCCAGGGAAAACTTAAAGCTGCCAATATGTATTTCCTGTTAAACAATGCCAGTTGCCTGGCAGCCCTGCTGATCTTTCTGGTCAGCAGGGTCTAAATCACACACCTGAAACAAGCATGCAGCTAATCTTGTATGATTAGCCATAGACATCTGATCTGCATGCTTGTTCAGGGGTTATATGTCTTAAAGAATTAGAGACAGAGGATCAGCAGGACAGCCAGGGAATTTATTTATTTATTTTAAGTATTTATATAGCGCTGACATATTACGCAGCGCTGTACAGAGTATATTGTCTTGTCAGTAACTGTCCCTCAGAGGAGCTCACAATCTAGTCCCTACCATAGTCATATGTCTATGTATGTATCATGTAGTGTATGCATCATAGTCTAGGGCCAATTTAGGGTGAAGCCAATTAACTTATCTGTATGTTTTTGGGTATGGGATGAAAACCAGAGGGCTCGGATGAAACCCACACAGACACAGGAAGAACATACAGACTCCTTGCAGATGTTGACCTGGCTGGGATTCGAACCAGGGACCCAGTGCTGCAAGGCAAGAGCGCTAACCACTATGCCACCGTACATTATTTATAAGGGAAGAAACATGTCAGCCTCCATACCCCTCTCACATCAGGCCCTCTTTAAGGCTGCTTACACACCAAGACGTTACAGGCGCACGTTAGTGCGCCAGTAACGCTCCCCCAACGCACAGCAATGTAACACAAGTGGGCTGTTCACACAGCCCACGTTGCGTTACATGTAATGCTGCACGTTCGGTGCAAAGTGCAGCATGCTACGGCGTTGGAGCGGCTATAGCCGCGTTAGACTGTTTGCACATGCTCAGTGGGGGGCGGAGAGGAGGCGGGGAGAGCCAGCTACAGTAGCCGCGCACATGGCTACTTAATATTCACTGCACTGGCGGCAGCTGATTGGCCGGCGGGACCACGTGATGCGGAGTGTCTCGCTCCGCATCACGTGGTCCCGCTGGCCAATCAGCGCCACTCTGGGAGACATTATAGGAATCGAGCCGCCTAACGCGGCTCACTCTACCGTCGGCTCTTGCAGCACCATACGTTGTGTTAGGTGCACGTTATGCGACCTTAACGTGCCACCTAATGCAACGTCTTGGTGTGCAAGAAGCCTAAAGGGAACCAGAGACAAAGCACCCTCATGTATTTTACCATATATATCAGTAAGAACATTAGAGAAAACACTTACCATGCTCTCTGTTTCATCCTCACTGCTAAAAGTGTCTGTTATCAGCTGTGATAAGAATCCCGGACTGAGCATTCAGTCTGGCTTTGCAGGGAATAATTATAGCTGAGTCATTATAGCAGAGCCACAAGGGGGCAGGCTTGGGCTTGAAAAGACACCAGAGAAGTGCTCAGTCGGGGATTCTTATCAGAGGTGATAACAGTCAGATTAAACAGAGAACAATGAAACAAAGAGCAGATTAGGTGTTTACTGTCATGTTCCCACTGATATATATGGTAAAATACAAGAGGGTGCTTCATCTCTGGTTCTCTTTAAGGGTGGTGGTGGTGGGGTAAAAAACTCAGCTGAAGGAGGTTTTAGGTGGCAACCCTAGTTTTATGAAGGTCGTGATAGCTCTCTGATTGGTGGGGAGAGGAGTCCGGTAGGAGGTGGTTAGGCCAGACAGGAAGAAATGGAGGATTCCGTGAAGAGAACTCACTAGAGTAAACATTTTCCCGCCGGCCTGCCCTGTTCTGTGTCATAACCGTGTACTCCGATTATTTTCTTCTGTATTATTATGGTTGAATGATGACGAGCATGTTTGTTGGGGTGTTTGCATGTTTTGTCATTGCCGCTGGTGGGTGGGGGGGACGGGGGACTAGAGGTTGGAGAGCAGTCAGTTGGTGCTGCCTTCTCCGTATGTTTCATGGTTTACTTCTGGTAGGATCCTGTGGAATTTCACCCCCATCCCTGGGTCTGTGTCTGCAGCTAGGGGGCGTATTATTGGCTGTCAGTGTTGCTCTCCACGGCCTCCTGATCAGGGGTAACCAGTGATGATGAGCTGTTTGTCCTGATCACGAGGTCAGATTGTGAATTCGTGATCGCCTCTCGATCACGGACTCCGTTCCGAATGCACTCATGATCGTGGTCCAAATCCGGCACGTGATCACGGATTTACGGAGGGGCTCTGGGGGCTACATGTGTATACAAGGTTCACAGTCAACAGTGATGCTCGGATACCCCAATCACGAATTCAAGTAAATCCAGTCATGGCAGAATCGAAATCCGGATACGTCGTGATCGTGATCCGGATTTGAATCAGAGCTCCGAATTTGACTCTGATTTTAGCCGTGATTGCATGTAGAATCCGTGATCACAGATTTGACTTTAACGTTAATAGCAAATCCCCCATACATGCTACAATCACCAAAATTGCATGGATTATAAAGGTGATCAGTGGCTACATCTTCAAAAAAAATTCAAAAAGAACTTTTAGTTTTTGAGAAAATTGATTTTAAAGTTTCAAATAAAAAAAAGCATTCGTGATTAAAAACCCATCAAAACCTGCAGACTTTAGCGGTTAATAGCAAAGCTAAAAATACCAAACTTGCAGGATATGTTAAGTAGAACAGTGGGAACAAGGGGAATTTTTTTTTTAAAAAAGACCTTATAGTTTTTGAGAAAATCGATTTTAAAGTTTCAAAGGAAGTTTCAAAGGAAAATAATATACATGTAAAGGCGGTAATGACAGTGTATTTACCACATTTACATGTATACTTTTTCCCTTTGAAACTTCTTTTGAAACTTTAAAATCGATTTTCTAAAAAACAATTAAGGTCTTTTTGAAAAAATGTTTTTTCCCCTTGTCCCCACTGTTCTTAACATATCCTGCAAGTTTGGTATTTTTAGCTTTGCTATTAACCACTAAAGTCTGCAGGTTTTGATGGGTTTTTAATCACGAATGCTTTTTTCATTTGAAACTTTAAAATCGATTTTCTCAAAAACTAAAAGTTCTTTTAGAATTTTTTTGAAGATGTAGCCACTGATCACCGTTATAATCCATGCAATTTTGGTGATTGTAGCATGTATAGGGGATTTGCTGTTAACGTTAAAGTCAAATCTGTGATCACGGCTAAAATCAGAGACGAATTCGGAGCTCTGATTCAAATCCGGATCACGATCACTACGTATCCGGATTTCGATTCTGCCATGACTGGATTTACTTGAATTCGTGATGGGGGTATCTGAGCATCACTGTTGGCTGTGCACCTTGTATACACATGTAGCCTCCAGAGCCCCTCCCTTAGGGCATACGTGGAAAAATGGCGACGGGAAATGTGCCCGCAGGGTGGAGCCGAAAAACATCTTTTGCAAAAGTCCCAAATTACTATACCCCCTACAGGCCGGCATGAACAGTTTCGTTCTCAGGGTGGCAGTATTATTATTTCCTGCGGTTATTATTTATCTATATATATAAAAGTGAAAGAGTGTGTGTGTGTGTGTGTGTGTGTGTGTGCGTGTGTGTGTGCGTGCGTGCGTGCGTGTGTGTCCCCACACTTGGCACAGTTGGTCACTTGGTGACCAAAGTTACAAATCAAGGAAAAGTGGGCGGAGCATAAAACAGCCAATCAAATTTCAGCCATTCATTTTTAATGGGAAAATGTAAACTGCAGCCATAGACTGTTAATCGCAGGGTTCTCAAACTTGCCACAGTCGGTCACTGGGTGAATGAGAGTACGACTAAGTGGGTGGAGCCTACTACAGCCAATCAAATGTCACCTATTAGTTTTCAAGGGGAATATTTAAACTGCTGCCATTCTTACACTGTTAATGGCAGAGGCTTCAAACTTGCTAGAGTCGGTCATTGGGTGACTGGGGTTCAAATTCACTAAAGCGGCGGGGCCACAAACAGCCAATCGGATTTTTGTGCTGGATAAACTGCTTCCATTCACACATTTTTGATGCCAAGAACCTGAATGCTCACAAACTTGGTCATTGAGTGACTGTGTGTCAAGGTTACAAAAAGTGGGTGGAGTCAAAACCAAATTTCACTGGTGAAATATAAACTGCAGCCACGCTTACACTGTTAATAGCAGGGTTCTCAAAGTTTGCACAGTTGGTCACTGGGTGACTGGGATTAATATTCAGGACAATGGGTGGAGCCTACAACAGTCAATCAAAATTCACCTGTTGATTTTTAAGGGGAATACTTAAATTTCTGCCATTCTTACACTGTTAATAGCAGATGCCTCAGACCTGGTACAGTTGGTCACTGGGTGACTGGGGTTCAAATTCAGAAAGGGGCAGAGCCACAAACAGCCAATCAGATTTGATTCATTTCAATGGGAATAATCAAATTATTGATACCAAGGACGCCAAAGCTCATAAACTTGGTAATTGAGTAACTATATGTCAAGGTTAGAAAAAGTGGGTGGCGCCAACAACTACATCTTTTTTCATGGGAAAAGATAAACTGCAACCATTCTTACACTGTTAATGGCAGGGTTCTCAAACTTGACACAGGTTGACTGGGATTAATATTTAGAAAGTGAGTGGATCCTACAACAGCCAATCAAAATTCACCTATTGATTTTGCAAGGGTAATATTTACATTGCTAGTGCTACCATTCTTACACTGTTAATGGCAGAGGCCTCAAACCTGATACAGTCAGTCATTGGGTGACTGGGGTCCAAATTCACTAAAGAGGATAGAGCCACAAACAGCCAATCAGATTTGTTAGATTGATTTCAGCCATTCTGTTATTGGCATGGTTCTCAAACTTGACACAGTTGGTCACTGGGTGACTGGGATTAATATTCAGGAAAGTGGGTGGAGCCTACTACAGCCAATCAAAATTCACCTATTGATTTTCAAGGGGAATATTTACATTGCTGCCATTCTTACACTCTTAACCCTCCTGGCGGTAAGCCCGAGCTGAGCTCGGGGTAAGCCGCCGGGAGGCACCGCTCAGGCCCCGCTGGGCCGATTTGCATAATTTTTTTTTTGCTGCACGCAGCTAGCACTTTGCTAGCTGCGTGCAGTGTCCGATCGCCGCCGCTACCCGCCGATCCGCCGCTATCCGTCGCGCCGCAGCCGCCCCCCCCCCTCAGACCCCGTGCGCTGCCTGGCCAATCAGTGCCAGGCAGCGCCGTGGGGTGGATCGGAGTCCCCTTTGACGTCACGACGTCGATGACGTCGGTGACGTCATCCCGCCCGTCGCCATGGCGACGGGGGAAGCCCTCCAAGAGATCCCGTTCTTTGAACGGGATCTCTTGATCTCCGATCGCCGGCGGCGATCGGAGGGGCTGGGGGGATGCCGCTGAGCAGCGGCTATCATGTAGCGAGACCTCGTCTCGCTACATGAAAAAAAAAAAAAAATTTAAAAAAAACTGATTTGCTGCCCCCTGGCGGATTTTGACAAACCGCCAGGAGGGTTAATGGCAGATGCCTCAAATCTGGTACAGTCAGTCACTGGGAGACTGGGGTTTAAATTCTGAAAAGGGGGCAGGCTACAAATAGCCAATCAGATTTGTTTAATTTCAATGGAAAAATTCAACTTGATGCCAAGGACCCCAAAGCACATAAACGTGGTTATTGAGTGACTATGTCAAGGTTAGAAACATCTAAAAACAACTAACTTTTTACATGGGAAAATATAAACTGCAGCCATTCTTACACTGTTAATGGCAGGGTTCTCAAACTTGACACACTTGGTCACTGGGTGACTGGGATTAATATTCAGGAAAGTGGGTGGAGCCTACAACAGCCAATCAAAATTCACCTATTGATTTTCAAGGGGAATATTTACATTGCTGCCATTCTTTCAGACGGACGCTTGCAGAGCGTTTACAGCCAGCGTTCAGGGCTTGGTGTTAAACGCTCCCATTCAAGTGAATGGGGGCGTTTGTACCAAGCTTTCAAGCGCGTTTACACAAACGCAGCGTTTGGGTCCCGATTTTCCCTGGCGTTCAAGGAGCCCCTGGAAGCTACATGTAGCTTCCAGGGGCGGTTAACCGCGACGGCTAATGTCCCCCTAGGGGAAGAAAAAACGCGACCGCATCCAAACGCAACACGAACGCAATGCCTCCAAACGTGACGCCTCCAAACGTCCATCTGAACCAGCCCTAAATGCTACAGTCAGTCACTAAGTGCCTGGGGCTCAAATTCACTACAGGGGCAGAGCAACAAACAGCCAGCCAGATTTCTTTGCTGGATAAACTGCTTCCATTAACACAATTTTGATGCCAGGAAGTTGGAACCTGAAAGCTCACAAACTTGGTCATTGAGTGACTGTGTGTCAAGGTTACAAAAACTGGGTGGAGTCAAAAACAGATTTCCCTGGAAAAATATAAACTGCAGCACCTTCTTCACTGTTACTGGCAGGGTTCTCAAACTTTGCACAGTTTCTTACTGGATGACTGGGAATAATATTCAGAAAAGTGGGTGGAGCCCTAAAAAGCCAATCAATATTCACCTGTTGATTTTCAAGAGGAATTTTAAAATTGCTGCCATTCTTGCGCTGATAATGGCTCAAGCCTTAAGCCTGGTACAGTTGGTCACTGGGTCACAAATTCAGAAAAGGGGCGGAGCCAAAAACAGCCAATCAGATTTGTTTTTATTGATGCCAAGGACCCGAAAGCTCACAAACATGGTCATTGAGTGACTGTGTGTAAAGGTTACAAAAAGTGGGGAGAGCGAAAAACAAAATTTACTGGGAAAATATAAACTGCAGGCCTTTTTACACTGTTAATGGCAAGGTTCTCAAACTGTGCCCAGATGGTCATTGGGTGACTGAGATTAATATTCAGGGAAGTGGGTGGAGCCTAGTATAGCTAATCAAAATTCACCTGTTGATTTTCAAGGGGAATATTTAAATTGCTGCCATTATTACACTGTTAATAGCAGATGCCTCAAACCTGCTACAGTTGGTCAATGGGTGACTGGGGTTCAAATGCTGGAGAGGGGTGGAGCCACAAACAGCCTATCTGATTTGTTTCATTTCATGGGAATATACAAATTATTGATGCCAAAGCTCACAAACTTGGTCATTGAGTGTTTGTGTGGTAGGGTTAGAAAAAGTGGGCGGAGCCAAAACCAGCCAAATACATTCCCGGGCAACGCCGGGTCATCAGCTAGTTTTAAATAAAGGTTTGCTTTGGCCATTGTACTCCACCTCAGTCTCCCATTCTTTATTTGGGTGTATCTAGGGTAGGGGTATCATGGTAGTACTGTCAGAGGTCCAGTTTACATTGCACATCTGGGAAATGTTAGCACATGCCCTTGTCAAGAATGATTTAACAAATATAAATCGCAGGCTGCGCGCGCATCTCCTGCTTGGTGGGCGGAGAGGAGCTCCGCCTTCAGTCTCCGAGCAGCGATCGCCGCTCTGGAGACTGTTAGATGGCGAATTTGCCGTCTAATTAGCATGTACAGTGCTATGATCTACAGCAGCGCTGTACAGGGGACACAGAAGCGATCCGCTGTGATAGGCTGAAGCCTATGACAGTCGATAGATGTGATAGGCAGATGGGGAGAGAAGGAGGGTCATTTACATAAAAAAAATAAAAATTTAATTTAAAAAATGTCAATAAATATTTATTTAAAAGAAACAAACAAACAAAACCGGGGGTGATCAGACCCCACCAACAGAGAGCTCTGTTGGTGGGGAGAAAAGGGGGGGGGATTACTCGTGTGCTGTGTTGTGTGGCCCTGCAGCTTAGCCTTAAAACTGCAGTGGCCAATTTAATGAAAAATGTCTTTAGGGGATTTAACACTGCGGTCCTCAAGTGGTTAAAAGGAAAGATGAAAAGACCAACTGCTGCATAGAACACTGGCACTCGTCTCAGGGTATACAGTACATAATAATAAGGACAAGGGGACAGGAAATAGCAATTCCAGCAGCGCACAATAAATATATGCTCTTTATTATGATACACAAAGTTAGCCACCTATTTAACAATAACAATAACAATAACAATAATATTTATATAGCGCTTTTCTCCCTGGGGACTTTTTACAAACTACAATGTTGCCGTTCACCACACACATACAATCCCACCACCCACACGCATATTGCACACGCCGGCCGGCAATTCCTGAGGATCGCACTCTACAATTGTCTCTTTATTTCCTACCTATAATTGCAGTGGCTGCATAGTGTAATGGTGATTCAGTAAGGAGACCTTGGACAAGACCCCCTAATACTGCTACTGCCTATACTGCCTATAGAGTGCGCTCTAAGAGCAGGGGCATAGCAATAGCCATAGCAGATGCTATGGGGCCCTGGAGCAGAAGGGGCCCAGGTGGTACTTGATGTATTCACTATTAACTGTCTTCTCAGTGCACATGGACTATGTATAGTGTACAGGGGTGTAGCAATACGGGTTGCAGAGGTTGGGGCCGCATCGGGGCCCTTGGGCCAGAGGGGCCCTCCCTCAACTACAGTATTACCTCTCTATTGTCCTGTGCTCATAATATTCACTTCTATAGATACTTTGAATAGTGGTAATCATTAACAAGCTGCTCCCCATCCCCTTCTTGCACCTCTGACACTGTAGTTGCCATTGGCAGGGATTGCTATGTATAGAGTGCTTGGGGGTAATCAGTAACAAGCTGTTCCCCATCCCCTTCTTACACCTCTGACACTGTAGTTGCCATTGGCAGGGATTGCTATGTATAGAGTGCTTGGGGGTAATCAGTAACAAGCTGTTCCCCATCCCCTTCTTGCACCTCTGACACTGTAGTTGCCATTGGCAGGTTTTGGTGCGCCGTATCAATTGTTATATATAGAGTGCTTGGGGGGGGCGCAATGTAAAACTTGCATCGGGGCCCACAGCTCCATAGCTACTCCACTGATAGTGTAGATTGCATAAGAATGTAAATTGCCAGTTAACTCATATCCATAGGGTAGGGGCAGGTGGCATAGCAAAAGAGTAGATACATATGAAGGCCCCGTGAATGTTTTGCTATGGGGCCCATGATCTCTAGTTACACTGTGTAAGTGGCTGCAGCTCTGAAGCGCATTGAGTCCGCCAGGAGAAAAGTGTGATATAAATGTTCTGTGGGACTTGTCTAGAGTTCTCCTCATTCATCAGGACAATATTGCCCCCTTGTGGCCACTTTGATAATGACCCTTCTTGCTTTTTTGAAGTTATTCAGGGCCCATCGCCACGGGCATAAATAGAAGTCAACTGGCCCCCCTGCAAGAATCTGGATGCCCCCCCCGGGTGCCCGCTCAGGGCCATTTTGGGGGGGCAGAAGGGGTTGCAGCATGAGGGTAGAGCATTGGGCATCGGCGGGGAGGGGGAACAGTCCCCCCCCCTCACCTCAGACTCTCCTCCTAGCGCTCCCCTCCAGCATCAACCACAGTGACAGCAGCGGCGGCAGGCAGGACACATACCTCCATCCACCGCAGAGGTCTCCGCTCTCCAAGTGCTTCATGCTACTTCCTGTTTAAACAGGAAGTAACGTCAGACACTTAGAGAGCGGAACCTCCGGCGCATTTCCAACTCCCCAAAATGCATCATATATTTCCACAGACATCACCTGCCAGCAACCTGTGGTTTATGGGCCCCTCTGCGGCTGCATCCGTTGCAGGGTCTATTGTTACACCCCTGTATGGCAGCCTCCCTCTTGCTACAGTTGTCCGTCTAATATGAGAGTCACACTGGCAGCATGTTTATTATCTCACCTGTCACATTAATGGACATGACAACGTCTCTGCTGACTTTGCCCACCGTATCAATAATGGCTGCTGTGTGTATGACCAGATCGACACCCTGGCAGCATCTCTGCAGCAATTTCTCATCCCGGATGTCACCCTGCAGCATTTTCACCATCGTACGTTCATGCAAGACTGCGGAGGAACAAGAGGAAACATTACACTGCTAATCCCTTCCTTCAACCGCTTTATATAGCTCTGACATATACCACAGCGCTGTACAGAGGTCACTGATCCATTCCCATCAGTCTCTGCACCAGAGGAGCTTACACTCTAATGTCCTCACCACAGTCACACACTATTATTATTATACATTTATATAGCTCTGACATACTCCACAGTGCTGTACAGAGGTCACTGATCCATTCCCATCAGTCTCTGCACCAGAGGAGCTTACACTCTAATGTCCTCACCACAGTCACACACTATTATTATTATACATTTATATAGCTCTGACATATACCACAGTGTTGTGCAGAGGTCACTGATCCATTCCCATCAGTCTCTGCACCAGAGGAGCTTACACTCTAATGTCCTCACCACAGTCACACACTATTATTATTATACATTTATATAGCTCTGACATATACCACAGTGTTGTGCAGAGGTCACTGATCCATTCCCATCAGTCTCTGCACCAGAGGAGCTTACACTCTAATGTCCTCACCACAGTCACACACTATTATTATTATACATTTATATAGCTCTGACATATACCACAGCGCTGTACAGAGATCACTGATCCATCCCATCAGTCTCTCCACCAGAGGAGCTTACACTCTAATGTCCTCACCACAGTCACACACTATTATTATTATACATTTATATAGCTCTGACATATACCACAGCGCTGTACAGAGGTCACTGATCCATTCCCATCAGTCTCTGCACCAGAGGAGCTTACACTCTAACGTCCTCACCACAGTCACACACTATTCTTATACATTTATACAGCTCTGACATATACCACAGCGCTGTACAGAGATCACTGATCCATTCCCATCAGTCTCTGCACCAGAGGAGCTTACACTCTAATGCCCTCACCACAGTCACACACTATTATTATTATACATTTATATAACTCTGACATATACCACAGCGCTGTACAGAGATCACTGATCCATTCCCATCAGTGTCTGCGCCAGAGGAGCTTACACTCTAATGTCCTCACCACAATCACACACTATTATTATTATACATTTATATAGCTCTGACATATACCACAGCGCTGTACAGAGATCACTGATCCATTCCCATCAGTCTCTGCACCAGAGGAGCTTACACTCTAATGCCCTCACCACAGTCACACACTATTATTATTATACATTTATATAACTCTGACACATACCACAGCGCTGTACAGAGATCACTGATCCATTCCCATCAGTGTCTGCGCCAGAGGAGCTTACACTCTAATGTCCTCACCACAATCACACACTATTATTATTATACATTTATATAGCTCTGACATATACCACAGCGCTGTACAGAGTTCACTGATCCATTCCCATCAGTCTCTGCACCAGAGGAGCTTACACTCTAATGCCCTCACCACAGTCACACACTATTATTATTATACATTTATATAACTCTGACATATACCACAGCGCTGTACAGAGATCACTGATCCATTCCCATCAGTGTCTGCACCAGAGGAGCTTACACTCTAATGTCCTCACCACAGTCACACAATATTATTATTATACATTTATATAGCTCTGACATATACCACAGCGCTGTACAGAGATCACTGATCCATTCCCATCAGTCTCTGCGCCAGAGGAGCTTACACTCTAATGTCCTCACCACAATCACACACTATTATTATTATACATTTATATAGCTCTGACATTTACCACAGCACTGTACAGAGATCACTGATCCATTCCCATTAGTCTCTGCACCAGAGGAGCTTACACTCTAATGCCCTCACCACAGTCACACGCTATTATTATTATAGATTTATATAGCTCTGACATATACCACAGTGCTGTACAGGGATCACTGATCCATTCCCATCAGTCTCTGCGCCAGAGGAGCTTACACTCTAATGTCCTCACCACAATCACACACTATTATTATTATACATTTATATAGCTCTGACATATACCACAGCGCTGTACAGAGATCACTGATCCATTCCCATCAGCCTCTGCACCAGAGGAGCTTACACTCTAATGTCCTCACCACAGTCACACACTATTATTATTATTATACATTTATATAGCTCTGACATATACCACAGCTCTGTACAGAGATCACTGATCCATTCCCATCAGCCTCTGCACCAGAGGAGCTTACACTCTAATGCCCCAGCACAGCAGTGCTAATGATGTGGTCAGGAGACACACAGTGAGAAGGGGACTCACTCTCGCAGGTTCTCAGGAAGTCATTATTGAAGTTCTTGTCCATCACACGGAGCTCTGAGAGTCCCGATTCCTCTTCCAGTAACATCTGGACGATTCGGTGCCCCACAAAGCCGGCTGCCCCAGTGACCAGGCAGGAGATGCCAGAGAGAGAGCCAGCAGGCATTGCAGCAGGGGGTCTCAGGGGTCCAGGAGTATCAGAGAATCGCTCACTCTGGAGGTTCTGGTGAGTTTCTGAGTAATGCTGGGAGTGAGAGATATCTGCTGTGCAGCCCAGAAATCACTGCATAGGAAGGCTCTGCCCTGTATCATAACATGTAATCTCCAATATCCACCCACCCACCAACCCCCTCTCCTCCTGTCCCTGAGGGACACATGGGGGGTGTATGACTCAATGCCAGCCCCTTGTGCCTAAACCAACATCACCCACACTTCATCAGCTTATTTTGTTGTATAGTTCATGGTATCCATACATCTAGCGACTTGGCTGCCGATCGACCATCCAATTCTATAATTGTTATCCAATCGGATGAAGATCGGTGCCGCCGAGTGCATGCCCAATCAACGATTTGACCAATTTTGGGCCGAGCAGATTGATCTGACATGCTGCAGGATGTAGGGCGGAGAATGTGGCATTACAAGGCCGATTCCGGGAGGATTTCAGCATGAAATGTACAAAAACCAAAACCAGATGCCAATGTCCTTCTAAAAAAAACCATGCTCCTCTCATATCCATAAGTGGTCAAATTTTATTCAAGTAAATTCCGGCAACCAATAAAAAACAATTAAAACCAGATAAAAAGCTCCTAAAGACTGAAGGTAATCAGTCAGCCTGTTGCCATAAATGTATACAATAATCATTCAAGTATATACAGTGGGTTGCAAAAGTATTCGGCCCCCTTGAAGTTTTCCACATTTTGTCACATTACTGCCACAAACATGCATCAATTTTATTGGAATTCCATGTGAAAGACCAACACAAAGTGGTGTACAGGTGAGAAGTGGAACAAAAATCATGCATCATTCCAAACATTTTTTACAAATAAATAACAGCAAAGTGGGGTGTGCGTAATTATTCGGCCCCCTGAGTCAATACTTTGTAGAACCACCTTTTGCTGCAATTACAGCTGCCAGTCTTTTAGGGTATGTCTCTACCAGCTTTGCACATCTAGAGACTGAAATCCTTGCCCATTCTTCTTTGCAAAACAGCTCCAGCTCAGTCAGATTAGATGGACAACGTTTGTGAACAGCAGTTTTCAGATCTTGCCACAGATTCTCGATTGGATTTAGATCTGGACTTTGACTGGGCCATTCTAACACATGGATATGTTTTGTTTTAAACCATTCCATTGTTGCCCTGGCATTATGTTTAGGGTCATTGTCCTGCTGGAAGGTGAACCTCCGCCCCAGTCTCAAGTCTTTTGCAGTCTCCAAGAGGTTTTCTTCCAAGATTGCCCTGTATTTGGCTACATCCATCTTCCCATCAACTCTGACCAGCTTCCCTGTCCCTGCTGAAGAGATGCACCCCCCGAGCATGATGCTGCCACCACCATATTTGACAGTGGGGATGGTGTGTTCAGAGTGATGTGCAGTGTTAGTTTTCCGCCACACATAGCGTTTTGCATTTTGGCCAAAACGTTCCATTTTGGTCTCATCTGACCAGAGCACCTTCTTCCACATGGTTGCTGTGTCCCCCACATGGCTTGTGGCAAACTGCAAACGGGACTTCTTATGCTTTCTGTTAACAATGCCTTTCTTCTTGCCACTCTTCCATAAAGGCCAACTTTGTACAGTGCACGACTTATAGTTGTCCTATGGACAGAGTCACCCACCTGAGCTGTAGATCTCCGCAGCTCGTCCAGAGTCACCACGGGCCTCTTGACTGCATTTCTGATCAGCGCTCTCCTTGTTCGGCCTGTGAGTTTAGGTGGATGGCCTTGTCTTGGTAAGTTTACAGTTGTGCCATACTCCTTCCATTTCTGAATGATCGCTTGAACAGTGCTCCGTGGGATGTTCAAGGCTTTGGAAATCTTTTTGTAGCCTAAGCCTGCTTTAAATTTCTCAATAACTTGATCCCTGACCTGTCTGGTGTGTTCTTTGGACTTCACGGTGTTGTTGCTCCCAATATTCTCTTAGACAACCTCTGAGGCCCTCACAGAGCAGCTGTATTTGTACTGACATTAGATTACACACAGGTGCACTCTATTTAGTCATTAGCACTCATCAGGCAATGTCTATAGGCAACTGACTGCACTCAGATCAAAGGGGGCCGAATAATTACGCACACACCACTTTGCAGTTATTTATTTGTAAAAAATGTTTGGAATCATGTATGATTTTCGATCCACTTCTCATATGTACACCACTTTGTGTTGGTCTTTCATGTGGAATTCCAATAAAATTGGTTCATGTTTGTGGCAGTAATATGACAAAATGTGGAAAATTTCAAAGGGGCCGAATACTTTTGCAAGCCACTGTAAGTTGTAAGAAAGGGCAAGTCATGCACAGAAGCTGTATGCCACAAGTACAAAAGGCATGAAAAAGTGCTGCGTAGTGTATCAAAGAGTGATCACAAATACACTAAAAACTTAATAAAAACATTGTGCAAAACTGCAAAAAATCCTAACCTAGTGCAAGACAAAAAAAAAGTGTCATTACCCTAAGTATCTAAGGCAGTAATGATATAATAAGAGTCAATAATGCCACATTATAAGGCCCTGTGCATGTACCACTTTTCACTATCTGGAAGTGGAACCAATTTGGATCCAGATACGCCTCTACAGTGGCGTCCCTACCATGGGGCGGCCAGGAGCGCTCCACTCCGGGTGTCAGCTCCAGGGGGGGTGTCATCAAGGCCTCCCCAGAAGCCTTGATGACACAGGAGGGGAAGCAGCGCTGAAGGAGGGGTGGCAGCGTCGGCGGGGAGGGGGGAGATACCCCCCCACATCTCCCTCACCTGGGTCCCCTCCTTCGGCGCTTCCCCTCCACGGGCGCCGGCAACGGGCACTGACAGTCAGTTTACCCGAGCAGGGCTACGGGAAGATGGCCGCCGACACCCGCACTGGAGACAAAAATAGACGGCAAGATGGCCGCCGACGCCATCTTGCCGTCTATTTTTGTCTCCAGTGCGGGCTTCGGCGGCCATCTTCCCGTAGCCGTGCACTGATGACGCAGCGGGAGACGGCGCGTGACATTCAAGAGGAGCTGCGGAGAGAGAGGCTGCCTGGGATTCGGAAGAGAGGTTTCATCTGCAGGTAAGTGAATGTTTGCTTTTCTTTTACAGGTGCACCGGCCCGGCCACCCACCGCTGCTGCCCACCACCTACCCACCACTGCTGCCCACCTACCCACCAGGCTACCCACCGCTGCTGCCCACCTACCCACCGCTGCTGCCCACCTACCCACCACTGCTGCCCACCTACCCAGCAGGCTACCCACCACTGCTGCCCACCTACCCACCGCTGCTACCCACCTACCCACCGCTGCTGCCCACCTACCCACCACTGCTGCCCACCTACCCAGCAGGCTACCCACCACTGCTGCCCACCTACCCACCGCTGCTCCCCACCTACCCACCGCTGCTGCCCACCTACCCACCGCTGCTGCCCACCTACCCACCAGGCTACCCAGCAGGCTACCCACCACTGCTGCCCACCTACCCACCGCTGCTGCCCACCTACCCACCAGGCTACCCAGCAGGCTGCCCACCTACCCACCTACCCACCACTGCTGCCCACCTACCCACCGCTGCTGCCCACCTACCCACCACTGCTCCCCACCTACCCACCAGGCTACCCAGCAGGCTACCCACCACTGCTGCCCACCTACCCACCACTGCTGCCCACCTACCCACCAGGCTACCCACCACTGCTGCCCACCTACCCACCGCTGCTGCCCACCTACCCACCACTGCTGCCCACCTAGCCACCGCTGCTGCCCACCTACCCACCACTGCTGCCCACCTACCCACCACTGCTGCCCACCTACCCACCAGGCTACCCACCACTGCTGCCCACCTACCCACCGCTGCTGCCCACCTACCCACCGCTGCTGCCCACCTACCCACCAGGCTACCCACCACTGCTGCGCACCTACCCACCGCTGCTGCCCACCTACCCACCAGGCTACCCAGCAGGCTGCCCACCTACCCAGCACTGCTGCCCACCTACCCACCGCTGCTGCCCACCTACCCACCACTGCTGCCCACCTACCCACCAGGCTACCCAGCAGGCTACCCACCACTGCTGCCCACCTATCCACCACTGCTGCCCACCTACCCACCACTGCTGCCCACCTACCCACCAGGCTACCCACCACTGCTGCCCACCTACCCACCGCTGCTGCCCACCTACCCACCGCTGCTGCCCACCTACCCACCACTGCTGCCCACCTACCCACCAGGCTACCCACCACTGCTGCCCACCTACCCACCACTGCTGCCCACCTACCCACCACTGCTGCCCACCTACCCACCACTGCTGCCCACCTACCCACCAGGCTACCCAGCAGGCTACCCACCACTGCTGCCCACCTACCCACCACTGCTGCCCACCTACCCACCACTGCTACCCAGCAGGCTGCCCACCTACCCACCAGGCTACCCACCACTGCTGCCCACCTACCCACCACTGCTACCCACCTACGCACCACTGCTGCCCACCTATGCACCACTGCTGCCCACCTACCCACCACTGCTGCCCACCTACCCACCAGGCTACCCAGCAGGCTGCCCACCTACCCACCAGGCTACCCAGCAGGCTGCCCACCTACCCACCACTGCTGCCCACCTACCCACCACTGCTACCCAGCAGGCTGCCCACCTACCCACCAGGCTACCCAGCAGGCTGGCCACCTACCCACCACTGCTGCCCCCCTACCCACCAGGCTGCCCACCTACCCACCAGGCTACCCAGCAGGCTGCCCACCTACCCACCACTGCTGCCCCCCTACCCACCACTGCTACCCAGCAGGCTGCCCACCTACCCACTAGGCAATCAGGCTGCTCACCCTTCACCACCTACCCACCAGGCTATCAGCTTGCCAACACTCAAATCTGCTACCGATATTGTGTATTTTGTGGTCAGATCTGCTACCGACATTGTGTATTTTGTGGTCAGATTAACTGCCGACATTGTGTATTTTGTGGTCAGTTTAACTACCGTCGTGTATTTTGTGGTCAGTTTAACTACCGTCATTGTGTATTTTGTGGTCAGTTTAACTACTGATATTGTGTATTTTGTGGTGAAATCTGGTGCTGACATTGTGTATGTTCTGGTCAAATCTACCGCAAGATTGAATGATTTTTTTCTGGTCAAATCTGCCGACATGATTGAATGTATTTTCTTGTGAAATCTGCTCACATAACGTGTAATGTCTGGTGAAATGTTCTCGCATTACGTGTATTTTATGTTGAAAGCTTCTGACATTTTGTGTATTTTCTGGAGAAAAGCTGCACAATGATGTGAATTTTCTGGACAAAAGGTTGACTAAAACTTGGGTGCACTTTTAAATTAGCTCCGCCCCATCCGGTCATAGCCACGCCGCAGGTGGTGTACCGTGGGTGGGGGGGTGTCTTTCAATACCTAGCACCGGGTGTCAAATGCCCTAGGTACGTCACTGGGACTCCTCTATCTGATCCGGGTTGGATATCCGGATCAAAAATGTTTCAATCCGAATCCGGGTCGGATATCCGACCCCAGTATCCGCCGGATTCGGATATACGGATGGAAAAACGGAAGTGGTCTTTAAATTGCTTTAAAAACATTTTTTAGGGTATATGAGGCATTTAGCATCATTATTTTGTAAAGGGAAACACTAATTGATCATGTGGGGACTAAAAATCCCCCCCCCCCCCCCAAAAAAATGGCTGTCAATTAACATCAGGACTAGGTTCCAGGAAGCGGTCGTACTGCCGCAGTTGGGGCCTCCTCACAACTCGGACAGCACAGGGACCTCCAACAAAATTACACAGCAATTGTGGTTACATATTTGGCACTTAGTGTGTTGGTACCACGGCTGTGAAAAAAATTAGAAGCTGGCTTCATGAAGATGGAGTCAGGAGGTTGTGGCAGGGACGGATCTAGACCAAGTTGCCCCAAGTTGCTCCTGGGGCAAGGTCAGGTTTTGGCGCCTAAACTGCCATTTCCCATCCACATTTTGCCGCCTTTTTAAGGATTCAACAACCTGCGCCTGGGGCAAGAGACCCGCTTGCCCCCCCCTAGATCCGTCCCTGGGTTGTGGTGGTAAAGGGTGGTGAGGCAGGCATAGTGATTCCCACTCAGCCACTTCATTTCCCCCTCTTGACAACAGGGCCAGGAACTCACCAACCGCCCAAGCCTCGTTCATCTTTAAAAAAGTGAGTCTGTCCACAGACTAGCTGGACAGACAAGAGCGCATCTTAGTGACCAGTGACCACGCCACCGGCCGCACTGAAGCACCTTTCTGACATCACGCTGGAAGGCGGGCAGGACAGCACTTCCAGGGCATACTGCGCCAGCTCGCTCCAGATATCCAGGTGCTTGACCCAGTACTCCAAGGGGTCCACAGGGGTGTCTGTGTCAAGCCCGCTGTAGGACCCCATGTAGTCGGCCACCATCCGGGTCAGGTGCTGGTTCTGGCTTTGAGAGCCGGATGCTGCTGCAGGCATCTCCTCTGTAGGCAGCGGTACTGGCGTGGCGTAGAGCGCCTTTGTCAGAGACAGCAGGTTTGTTGGGTGCCTGCTGCTGCTGAATGCAGGCACCTGCTGCTGTCACTGTGCTGGCTGGACTGTGACAGCAGGGGGGGGGGGGAGTCTGGGGGAAGGCTTCCTCCAAGCGCCGAACCAGAATCCGCTGCAAGTCCCTCATTCGGCGCACATTGTCTCCTCCTACAGGCAGGAACTGAGCCAGCTTCCCCTTCAGCCGTGAGTCCAGCATCAGGGTGATCCAGATGTCCTCCCGCGCACGCATTTGCTTCACCCTTGGGTCTTTGTGCAGGCACTGCAGCATGTGCGCTGCCATGGGGAAGAGGGCTGCCATCTCTGCTGACTCATCATCTTCTGCACCGCTGACAGTGCTGTCCTCCTCCTCTGATTTCGGAGGCTCCCCCTGCTCTCTCCACCCCCGCACTACTGCAGCTGAACTCCGCTGTGCCCCCTCCTCTTCAAGGTCAGGGACCTCCAACTCCTCCAACTCCTCCTCCTGCTGCACAGAGGTGGACTGTGCAGGTGGTTGCTGCTCCTGCTGGATCAATGCTTCCTCTCCCACTTCCACCAGAGCATCGAGGGCCTTGTCCAGCATGCACACCATGGTCAACCACTCACACAGCGAGGCATGGTCCCGGCTGACCATGTTGGTGGCCTCCAGGAAGGGTGCCAGCACCAAGCACAACAGCTGCATTTTTCCCCAACAAGGTGGGTGGTGCCGGTCCCCAACAAGTTGGCATCCATGGTGGCTTTGGCCAGGTAGAGGTTGACAGCCCGCCTCTGTTCAAACAGATGTTCCAACATTGCCAGGGTAGAATTCCAGCGTGTTGGAACGTCTATAATGAGCCAGTGCCGTGGGAGGTTTAGCTCCAGCTGCACGGCTTCCAGGGACGCTGTGGCACCACCCGAGCGGCGAATGACCCACCGTTTTCCTTGCCGCTCCCAAAAGACTGTCCATCCCCTGGTAGGTGTGCAGGAATGGTTCAGGACGTGGACCAGACAGGGGATGTGGGTGAGGTTTCCCTGCTGGATGGCGGCAACCAGGTTTGCCGCATTGTTGGCCACCACCTCTCCGGCTCTGAGGCCTCTGGGGGTCAGCCAACTCCTCTCCTGCTCTCGGAGTTTGGCCAGGACGTGGTCTGCCGTAAGCTTGTTCTTCCTCACTGTGACCATCTGCAGCAGCGCTTGGCAGTGGTGGGCCTTCACACTGCTGCTGAGGCGGGGGTGTTTGGCGGCGGATGGAACCGGATCAGAGCTGGAACCTGCTGCACTTCCCCTGACCCTGCTGCGGGGTGGCACCACCCACTGGGGTGATGATGCTGCTGTCCCCTCCTCACCCCCTTCCACCAAACTGACCCAGTGTGCGGTGAAAGAGAGGTATCGGACTGCCCCAAACCGACTTGACCATGAGTCCATGGTCACATGGACGCGCGCACCCACCTAATGATCCAGCCCACGCTGCACGTTGACCTTCACAAAGCGGTGCAGTGCTGGGATGGCCTTGCGTGTGAAGTAGTGCCAGCTGGTGATCGGCCAATCCGGCGCTGCGCACTGCAGGAGCGCACCCTCCTGCACAAATGAGTACGGGAGGAGCTGGGAGGACATGGCCCGTGTAAGCAGCTGGCGTATGCAACGGCTGCCGGTAGGCTGAGCCCTGACCACGAACGAGTCACTCAGCAGGGTCTGGTGGTGGTGGCAGCCTGGGGCTGAGTGGTGCGGCTGGTGTTAGTAGTGCCACTGGCAGATGGAGCAGCAGCCTGTGGGTCACGCATTCCATGCCCACTGCTGCTCCTGCCAATCCTTGCAATGTTGATCCTGCGTGCCAGACCCACTGACGCCTCCTCCTCAGTGTCAGAGCTGACATCTCCCTCCGGTCGCTGGTTGTCCGGGTCCTTCATCTCATCATCAAACTTCCCCTCCTCAAACAACTGCTGCTGGGATGATGAGCCCACCTCAAACTCCTCTTCTGCTGACACATCATGGAGGACGGGCTCCCCCCCAACAATTACTGTCAGCATCTCAGACTCTTCCGCAAAGCCAATTTTGCTTAGAATGTTTTCTCTAGGGCTGATGGTGGCCTCACTGGCCTGCCCGTCGTCAGGGGAGGACTGGCCTGGGGGGAAGAGGGGAAATTTCCCCCCAGGCTGCCTCTCATTTAATGATTTAAGGCTGGCCGATCCACCAATCTTTTCGATAATTATTATGGAATCAGATGAAAACCTCTGCTGCCACAAGCATGCCCAATCAACGATTTGACTGATTTCGGGCGGAAATTAGTTGAATGTATTAATCTGAGATGCTGGAAAATCTCAGGTTAATGTGGTCGATCAAGTGCAGCAATCACGAATGATGAATGTGACGGAAACTCGGGCCATTGTCCCTCAAAATATATTATGTGCCCCCCGATGCCTGTGCATTAAACTTTACCTGTCACGCTGTCCCTCAAGTGTCCTTGCTGTATTTCTGCATTGGCGCCCCACGTGACCGTCGGCATATAGCACGTGGGGCGCATGTGTGACATCATTTGGGCTGGGGCTGCCATGAAAACTGGCCTCTAGTTTGTGTTTTCCCTCCAGGCCAAAAGGCCCCAGTCCTCCCCTGGTCGTCATCCACCATCAGCTGCATCACAGGCGCGGTGTCTTTCTCCTCCAATTTGCGGCGCTGGCCCTGCTTGAAAATTGACGCAACAGGCTGCTGCGTCTCTGCAGCGTGACTTCCCCTAACAGCTTGGAGGCCAGTGGGTAGCGGCGGAATGGAGACTGATGCGGCAGAACTGCTCCCGGAGGCCGCAATGTTGCTCCCTCTCCTCTTGGCCTTGCTGCCCCTCCCCCGGCTGCCAGTGCCAGACATAGTACAAGACTGATGACGTCACAGATGATGTGTGGGGTACTTGCACTTTTATTATTGGCGGGCTTGGACTGTGAACCTAACTAGCAGGCACAGGGAGCTGCTGCAGCTGAAAGACTTACTGACAGACTGGCTGACACTAACAAACTATACACAGACTAGCTAACTACAACACAGTAAAACAATAGTGTACAGAAGGTGTGTAAGTGTAAAAACGCTGGGTTTATCACTCAGATAATGCACTTGCTTCAGCCAAACACACTGGAGTGTCTATCTCAGTGGCAGTCAAGCAAAGACGAGATTCTCATCATGGCCCCCCTCCTTATATACAGGAGGGACTGGCCAAGGTTCCCCTCTGTGATTGGTTGCTTGCCTTAGGCTGGGAGCCCTCTGATTGGCTGAATGACGTCATGGACGTCATCTCCATGGTAACAGTACCTGGATCCGGATATCCGCATGATATCCACGAATATCCGGGCATGCGACCAACTATCCGCAGATAGCTATCTGGATACTGGACCAGCTATCCGGAATCCGGATCCGGTCAGATAGGCCTAAAAAGTTCGGATATCTGGGCAGGGCCGGACCATCAACCAGGCACCTCAAGCACCTGATTGGGGCCCCATTCATTGTCTAAAGGGCCCCCCTCTGAGCCGCACAGAATGCTGTGACTGCCGGCCTGCCGCACTGTAATGTGCATCCGATTAGTTGCCCCATCACCAGCATTATGCGCTCTGTGAGTCAGTCAGTGTACTGTGTACAAAATTATCCGTGCCCGCACTGCCCACTCCCGGCGCTCCACTCTGCCTACAAAAGAAACACTGAGGCTGGCTGGCTGAGCGTTGCCGATGCCATGGCAAACATTTATATATGTATGTATGTATGTATGTATGTGTATACTGTATATATATATATCATATGTGTATATAGTACATTGATGCTTCAAAGACTAAGGTTCTTCTTCCGTGAGCAGCTGAAGGTGGTGAGCTCACTGCCTGCCAGCTGCAAGCACCTGTTCATCGTCCAGGCACTTCCTAGTATTGTTGCTCTTACCAAGCAGCTACGTACTCAGGGCCGGATTTGTACCCTTTACTGCCCTAGGCCACTGTCACCAGCCGCCCCCCTTCAGTATAAGTAGCGAGATGACCCCTCCCTCTTTCCCTCCAGTATAGGTAGCCAGATGACTCCCCCCAGTATAGGTAGCCAGATGACTCCTCCACCTTTCCCTCCAGTAAAGGTAGCCAGATGACTCCCTTAATCCCTCCTTTTCCCACTCCCCCCTTTCAGTATAGGTAGCTAGCCGGCCAGTGCCGTAGCTAAGGAGCTATGGGCCCCGATGCAAGTTTGACAATGGGGCTCCTCAAGCACTCTATACAAAACAATTGATACAGCGCACCAAAACCTGCCAATGGAAACTGCAGTGTCAGAGGTGCAAGAGGGGGATGGGGAACAGTTTGTTAATGGTTACTAATATTCAAAGTATCTATAGAAGTGATTATTATGAGCACAGGACCAATAGAGAGCCAATACTGCAGTTGAGGGAGGGCCCTTCGGGGCCCCTCTGGCTCAAGGGCCCTGATGCGGTTGCAACCTCTGCAACCCCTATTGCTACGCCCCTGTAGCCGGCCTTCACACCGCAGCAGCCATCAGTGTCACTCGTTTCTCCACTCCTCTCCAGTGCAGAAGCTTCCTCTTCCTTTCTGTCTCCAATGCTGCCCAAGTCCATAGCCACCAGCCACAATGCAAACGTGCACAGAGAGCAAGGTGGCTGCTGCGCAGACAGCTAGCAGCAGAGTACCGAGGTCAGGCACTCGCCTGATCTCCCTGCATTGCAGCATTTGCAAGCTTGAAAATGCTGCACCAGTTTAGCTTGCTGCTTTGGTGCCCCTGCTCCTGTGGTGCCCTAGGCCATGGCCTAGGTGGCCTTGGCCTAAATCCAGCCCTGTACGTACTCATATCTATTCGAAATCTAAATTTAAATTAGACAACTGTGACCATGGGAGAGGGGGGGTGGGGGTTAACTTACCCATGCAGTTGTCTGATCTGATGCACTCCCCTTGCGGCACACGTTGCATACCTTGCTTCCTCCTTCAACCTGGAAGGAGGAAGTGTGGGAGTGACATGGTATGCGACAAGTGCCGCAAATGGAACTCATCAGGTCAGACCACCGCATTGGTAAATTAACACCCCCCCCCCCTTCCCAGGTCACAGCTGTCTAATTTAAATTTTGATTCCGAGTAGCTACGAGTACATAGTTGCTCGGTAAGAGCAATGATACCTTCTAGCATGGGCAGCAGATATCATAGGCACACCATGCTTGTCACCTGACCCCCTCCCACCAAATACACACACACACCTAAAATCCCTGTTTGTAGTAAACTACAAAGGACCGGGCACTGTAGTGTTCTGTATTAGACATGGTCATACTTCAGCATATATAGCAGCGTTGGCGAACCTATGGCACGCGTAGCCGAATCCGCTGGCACGCCAACACTGCTGAGCTATGAACTGCCGAACCAGTTCATAGCCCGCAGCCCCGCTCCAGCCCGCAGTCTCTCGGCAGGCAGAGCAGGGCGACGGGAAGATGGCGTCCGAAGCCCTGTAATGGAGACTATTTGTGTCTTCAGTACAGGGCTTCGGGCGCCATCTTCCCGTAGCCCGGCTCTCTGCCTGTCAGTGCAGGAGACTGCAGGAGGATCTTCCGGGGAGCTGCGCGCCAGAGGCTTGCCGACAGAGGAGACTTCTGTCAGGTGAGTACATTCCTTTTTTATGCAGTTGAAATGCTGCCCACTGTGTTTATTTTCTGCTGAAATGTGGCCCACTGCGTTTATTTTCTGCTGAAATGTGGCCCACTGCATTTATTTTCTGCTGAAATGTGGCCCACTGCATTTATTTTCTGCTGAAATGTGGCCCACTGCATTTATTTTCTGGTGAAATGTTGCCCACTGCGTTTATTTTCTGGTGAAATGTGGCCCACTGCATTTATTTTCTGGTGAAATGTTGCCCACTGCATTTATTTTCTGGTGAAATGTTGCCCACTGCATTTATTTTCTGGTGAAATGTGGCCCACTGCGTTTATTTTCTTCTGAAATATTGCCCACTGCGTTCATTTGCTTCTGAAATGTTGCCCACTGCGTTTATTTTCTGCTGAAATGTTGCCCACTGCTTATTTTCTGCTGAAATGTTGCCCACTGTTTATTTTCTGCTAAAATGTTGCCTACTGTTTATTTTCTGCTGAAATGTTGCCCACTGTTTACTTTCTGCTGAAATGTTGCCCACTGTTTATTTTCTGCTGAAATGTTGCCCACTGTTTATTTTCTGCTAAAATGTTGCCTACTGTTTATTTTCTGCTGAAATGTTGCCCACTGTTTACTTTCTGCTGAAATGTTGCCCACTGTTTATTTTCTGCTGAAATGTTGCCCACTGTTTATTTTCTGCTAAAATGTTGCCTACTGTTTATTTTCTGCTGAAATGTTGCCCACTGTTTACTTTCTGCTGAAATGTTGCCCACTGTTTATTTTCTGCTAAAATGTTGCCTACTGTTTATTTTCTGCCGAAATGTTGCCCACATTGCGTTATTTTGTGCTGAAATGTTGCCCGCATTTCATTTATTTTCTGGTGTCCGGGGTAACTGTTGCTACATTTATTATTTAATGGTCATAGTTGGCTATATTTGCTGCTTTGGAGTTATGGTAGACTAATAAATAGCATCACACAGTTTCTGCACACCCATGATGTGAATTCTCGTTTCACCGCATCATGGTGGAAACACTGCTTTCTTATGCCTCGCTGTTACATCCTTACGTTAGCGCTGCCCATACAATGTCATGGCCACGCCCATTTTTTGACACTGGAAATGTTGCACTTTACTTTATTTGCACTTTAAGTTAATACGTTATATTTAGTATGGTTAAATGATTAAATAACTGTATTGGCACATTACCTGTATGCTGTTGAATGGTTAACAGTGAAAATTTTTATAAAATGTTTCAGTTATGTTTGTTGGACCTTTGCAGTCAAACTTAATGCTGGGTACACACGTTGATATTTCCCGCTCGATTCGCGGGATTGAACGGTTCGATTCGATTATTTCAAACATGCTCGATTGGATTTCGATCGTTTTTTCCATGTTAAGTATGCAAAATCGACGGCAAAAACGATCGAAGTCCGATCGAGCATGTTTGAAATAATCGAATCGAACCACGAATCGAGCGGGAAATCTCATCGTGTGTACCCAGCATAAGTCAAACATCTGATCTGCATGCTTTTTAGGGTCCATGATTAAAAGTATTAGAGGTAGATGATCAATAGGCAAACGCATGGGGGGATTACAGCTGCCCGGAATCCCCCTCAGACCAGGGCCAGTGCAGTGTCTGGGGACAGGAACAAGTTGAGACACCAGAATGTCTGCAGGTATCCTGCAGCTCACAGCACCGCCCCCTTTCTTTCCCTGCTACAGTTGACTTTGGATGGAGCAGCAATGTGTACAGAGAGCATGGAGCAGCTCTGAGGAACTTTACAGAGCACAGAGTCAGGTATGAGCACAGCCCTGTGCCCCTGCTGGGTGAATGCTTCACTTTCCCTTCATGAGCAATGTCGGCTGTCCTCATTATTATCTGTATCCACTGCTCCTGATTGATCCCGTTGTCGGTCGGCCAGTTGGACGGAAAATTGCATTATGTGTACAGGTCATGATGTCCTTCCATATTATTATACTGTGTGGTGCGCAGCTGAGGGAGACTTTTTAGGAATTCCCCCCCCCCCCCCCTTTGAAAATCCTGGGTTTGCCCCTGTGATCATCAGAGCTGCCAGGCAATCCGCATTGTTTAAAATCACATAAATAATTCAGCCAGCCTCCATTTCCCATTCACTTCAGTTGTCCTTTAATGTGTCTGAATCGCTGCATAGAAAGTGCAGTGGGTGCCAAAAGCCAAAGGTACCCTCAGTTCTATGTTGATATGTATGTATGTGTACGTGTGTGGGGGGGGGGGGGGAGGGAAGGGTTAAGAGAGGGGGGGCCCAAATCTGCCACTTTGCTTAGGGCCCCATTTGGCCTTAATCCGGCTCTGTATCCGGGTCTACCAGGATATCCGGAATCCTGATGAGCAGCACTGATGTAGTGTACCAAGAAAGTGAATCAATGCTTACCCAGAGTCAGATGACAATCAGGGGAGCGAAATGCAGCCCCAGGCAAGTTTTTATTAAAGTGCACTAAGCAGCACTTTTTATACCTTTTGTACTTGTGGCATACAGCACCTGTTCATGACTTGCCCTTTGTTTATGACACTTACCTGGGGCTTCTATCAGTCCCCTGTAGCAGTCATGTCCCACGCCGTCCCCCTACGATCATCCGTTCCCCTCTGCAGTCTATATTAGCACTGGCCATATTCCTTAACCTAAATAACAGGTAAAAAGAACATTTTGAAATTGTCTTCAAACTCTCTTTAAACCTGCACACAAGCCAGACTTGTTAGCATATCTAGTCTGCAGCGTCTGCGATTAAGTGGCTCAGTTTCTATAGAAATGATTTATATTGGCAGGATTGACGGCTTTCGCGGTGTAGTTGTGAGAAATCCGCCGCCCCAGAATCCTCCGCTCATCACTTCCCCTCTGATAATCGCCATCTGTCCGAGGTGAATTGACTGCCATGAGTTGGATGACTGGCAGGCGGAGGATCTCTCCCGGGAGGAAGTGGCCAGATCAGAAATAGACGGCTTTGGAGATCATCTCATTGGTTCTGTGCGTCGTTCTGCCGCGGACTCGTTCCGGTTTGCAATGATAACGTGTTTCATCTGCTGCATTTAGGAATAGATGTGTGACACTGCAGCTAAAGCAAATAACATTTTGGGGTGCATTAACTCTTTAGCAGCCAATTTAGAGGTTTTGCAAGTGCTCTAGGCCAATTTATTTTAGCAAATGTTTTTTTATTTCTTCTTTGTTACATTTCCTTGCTTCTAATTAGTACTGCTGTAATGTGTATGTATGGCCACTTGTCACTAGGGGGCAGTGTGAGACAATAACCGAGGACTTCTGCTTTCAGTTTCTATATTTTCTGCTAGTAAAGAGAGATCAAAGCACTCCAAGAATTTACAGCACAACGAGTTCTGCCCACTGAGGTCAAAAGCAGCATCTCAAATAAGATAACTCTATTGAAGCTGTTTATGGGTTGAGAGGGGAATAAAAACTTGGGATGCTAGCATAATATTGATCCCTGTTCAACTCTCTAGTAAGGCCGCATTTCTGAATATGGGATTCAGTTCTGGGCACCACATTACAGGATATTGCAGTGAGCAGGTGCAGAGATGATGGATGAAAGGTCTCACTTACCAGGAAAGGTTAGATAAACTGGGCTTATTTAGTCTGCAGAAAAGACGCCTTAGAGGAGATCTAATTTACATGTATAAATACATCAGAGAGCAATATAATAGCTTGGCGGATGAGCTTTTTGTCCCTAGGGTTGTACAACAGACAAGGGGACATGATCTGCGTATGGAGGAAAAAAAAACGCCTTTGCCATCTATTCAGGAAGGGTATCTTTACAGTAAGAGTGACTCAAATCTGGAACATCTTACCACAGGAAGTAGTTATGGCAAATTCTATATCTGCATTTAAAGGGGGCTTAGATGCTCTCCTTGCATTAAAGGGCATCCATGGCTATAATTACTAGGCAATTCCAGGTGGCGTTGAACCAGGGATTTTATCTGATTGCCAACTGGAGTCAGGAAGGATTTTTTTTGCCTTTTAGGGCTGATCGCCTCATCAGTTGGAGTCAGTCGGCATAACTAAATAATAAATGCATGCAGCGCTGTACCGTGTTGTACGTGTGTTTACAGGAGTGCTGAACATATTTTTCATGGACAGCACAGTGCAGTGAGAGGTATATGGAGGCTGCCATATTTATTCCATGTTATACAATACCAGTTGCCTGGCAGTCCTGCTGATCTCTCTGGCTGCAGTAGTGTCTGAATAACACCAGAAACAAGCTAATCCAATCACACTTCAGTCAGAGCACCTGATCTGCTGCATGCTTGTTCAGGGGCTATGGCTGAAAGTGTTAGAAGCAGAGAATCAGCAGGACAGCCAGGTAACTGGTATTGTTTGAAAGGAAATAAATATGGCAGCCTCCATATGTCTATCACTTCAGGTATCCTTCAAGGTGAAACAGAGTTTATCACAAGTTTGAGGAAGAATTGTGCATTTGGCCTCCTCACAGTAGTTTATTGTCTGAGCTGTAGATTGATGTGTTAGTGGCCAGACATGTCCGTGTATCTTCTGTCTGTCACAATCCATCTCTTCTCCATGCTGTGACCTTCACCGAGTCCCGCTTCCAATGCGAAACATTTATCTGTGGCACAAGTACAAACTGGTTAGTGAGCGTCAAGGCTGTGCGGTGACTATACAGGAGGGGGGCGCCCCCCCTCTGGTTATCATCGTGCTATTGGCCGAGGCTGGTCCCTCCGCACTGCCAGGAGGCTTGGAATCAGATGATAAGATTGTCAGATTCACAGAATAAGCCTTCAGTATGTAGTGATGTCTTCTAGTTGTGTGCTTCCCTTGTTCTAAATAACATGTTACAAAGTATATTGGTAGGTGAACAGAGGCGCCAGAAGGATAAAAGTACATAAAATTTTTAAAAATTGCTGGGAGGAAGTGGTGGACTCGCCTCCATTAAAGCAGACACCAAGGACTGTAAATATATAGATATACACATTTATTGAAAATACCCCAAAGATGCAACGCGTTTCGGGGGCACAGCCCACTTCTTCAGGTAATAAGCAGGGGATAAACAACAGCAATTCAGTTATAGCAAGCAGAGCGCCTCTCGATTTCTCTTCAACTTTATGTTACAAAGTATAACTTCTGTACACCTGGACATGGGGAGGAGGCATAGAGATTTTACTTCTAATATAAATGTCGCAAGAATGTACAAAGGGTAGAAAGTTACAAACGCTACATATATTTCTCACATCCGTATAAACTAAATGGTAATGTGCTGATTCCGTTTACGCACAATTTCATGAAAAAATTCGCAATTACGATTACCCTTAAAGGGACCCTGAGCAGTACTGAGCGAGGTCCCCCGGCGTCCTCCTGGCTCTTCTGCGGGTCCGTTACCGGCGACACCCGGGCCACGTGTTACGCCGACACTTCCTGGATCTGGATGCTTGCCCGCTACGCGTCATCAAGGCGGCCGGTGTGACAGTACTGCACATGCGCGGTTCACAATTAGAAATCCGCACATGCGCAGTACTGTTACGCCGCCGCTGTGATGACGCGGCCGGCGTGATGACGTGTAGCGGCCGCCAAGCATCCAGATCCAGGAAGTGTCGGCCCGACACTCGTGCCAGTTGTCGCCAGTAAAGGAGCCGCCAGCAGGACCCGCAGAAGAGCCAGGAGGACGCCGGAGGACCTCATGGCCTACAGTGGGCTGGAGGAAGCCCCAGATAGGTGAAAGTTTTGATTTTAAGTACTGTTTAGGGTCCCTTTAATAAAAATGTCTAAATTGAATTGATTTTGCGTAATCCATTCATAAACTTTACGCTACGCAAAATTAGGAACGTGGCATAAATTGCGAGAAGACTTTCGCACAAACCAGGATGGCTGGGGGGGAAGGGTGGGAAAAAGTAAAGAAAAAAAAAGACCTTTTACTTTTTGAGAAAATTGATTTTAAAATAATCAAAGAACAAATGTTTTTTATTTCTAAACTTGGTAAAGTGACATTTGCTGTGATACACTTTAAAACAACAAAAATGTGGAAGCGCTCCACAGTCAATGTTCACTGGAGTCTTTGCATCTATATTTTGTGTCTTGGAATGTACATGTGTTGTAGTGGACACTGCACAGCATGCGCTGTCATGCGCTACAAAGCCCCTCCCCCAGCATGCGATGTCATGTGCTGCAAAGCCCCTCCCCCAACATGCTCTGTCATACAATACAATACAATACAATACAATAACATTTGTAAAGCGCTTTTCTCCCATAGGACTCAAAGCGCAGAGCTGTGTCTCAGATTAATACAGGGTTTCAGGCTGGGTTGTGTTACAGAGGAGATAGTCAGATGTTCATGAATGCCAGACTGAAAAGGTAGGTTTTCAGTTTAGACTTAAATGCTTCCAGGGATGGGGCTGTCCTGATTGGGTGTGGCAGGGAGTTCCAAAGTGTAGGGGCAGCATGACAAAAGGCTCTGTCTCCAAAGGTTTTGAGGTGGACTCTGGGTGTGACCAAGGTGTTACGTCCTTTTGATCTAAGATTGTGGGGGGTGTGATGTAGTTGCAACAGGTCCTTCAG